>NW_027130175.1:0-133048 GCF_026122565.2 Emydura macquarii macquarii | reverse complement strand
GGAGCAGGGACTTTGTTGAGGGAGCGAGGCAAATGGGACATGGCAAATGTCTGGTTCTGGGGTGGGGTAGGAGGGTGCTGGGGCTGGGAAAGGGGGAGATAGGATGGGGTGGCAGTTGGGTCTGGGCCTGAGGCAGTGGGAGGGGGCGGGGCTGGCAGTGAGGCAGTTGGAGGGGAAAGGAGGGGCTGGCAGTGAGGCAGTTGGAGGGGGTGGGGCTGGGGCTGGCAGAGGCAGTTGAGGCAGTGAGGCAGTTGGAGGGGAGGGGGCTGGGCTGGCAGTGAGGCAGAGAGGGGAGCTGAGGGGAGAGAGAAGGGGTTGGCAGTGAGGCAGTAGAAGGGGAGGGGCGGGGCTGGCAGTGTGGCAGTTGGAGGGGAGGGGCGGGGCTTACAGAGAGGCAGCTGAGGGGAGAGAGAAGGGGTTGGCAGTGAGGTAGTAGAAGGGGAGGGGCTGGGGCTGGGGCTGGCAGTTGGAGGGAGGGGCGTTGCTGGCAGTGTCTTTGTTGTTGCTGTCGGTGCTTGGCCAGTGTCTGTGAGCAGCGGTGGGGATGGGGCTGCAGGTCTGGGCTCTGCTCCTGCTCCTGCGCCCAGGTGAGGCTCGGAGCGAGTGCGGTGGAAATGCCACAGCAGGAGGTGTTTGGGGTCATGCTTGCAAGGCAGAGGCCGGGCAGGGAAGGGGGAGTCAGGGGTCTGAGCAGGGGTGTGAGGGAATCCGGCCGGAGCAGGGAGGAGGAGCAGGGCTGGGGCACAATGAGAGGAACAGGTACTAGTGCTGGAACTGGGCTGGGAGGGAGCAGGGGGCCATGGCCCGCCACACTTCTACAGATATCTGTTGCCCTTGGGAACAGAGGCCTGAGAGAAGGAGCAATGTATGGTCTGGGGGCAACTCAAGGGGGGGCGGTTTGTGAAGCTGGAGCAGGGCCCACGGAGGGGTAGATTCAGAAGGTGCCAGAGGGGGAGTAGGAGCAGGAGCAGGAGCAGGATCTTCTGAGAGCAGGTCAGGGGTCGGAGCCCTGGAGGAGGCAGAGAGAGGCTGGGGCAAAGGGACTCTGGGGGCAGGGAAAAGGACCATGAACGACCTGGGGGAGAGGGAGGGTTCAAGGGATGGGGCAGGGAGGGGTTAGAGCCGGGGGCAATGGGCTGTGCGGCCTTTGGATCTTGGAGCGAGGCAGCCCTGAGCACCAGAAGGAAAGGGGCAAGGTGGAGCAGGGAGGGGGCTGGGGGGAAGCAGCTGAGGCAATGTGTCTTGCCCGTCATGGCTGCAGTCAGAGGTAGTAGTGAGAGGGCAGGGCCCACAGAAGGCTCAAAGGATGCCTGACCAGGGAAGGTGGTGTGGGCCCCACAAAGGGTTAGTGTTTTGGGATGGAGCCTAGGGATGGTGGTTGTTGTGAGGGAAATACGGTTGCTGGGAGGGTTTGGGAGCATTCCAAGGAGGACTCAGGGGAGCTGAGCATGGAGCAGAGGATCCTAAAATTGGTTTTCAGGAGCCATTGTGAGTGAGGAGCAGTGCCAGCTGGGGGCAGTTTGTAGGGGACTGAATCATGGGCACAGAGAGAGTCTTGGCAAGATGAATTTGGGAGGAGAGAATAGGGAAAGTAGTGTGGGGTTTGCTGAAGGCTTTATTTGGGGTATGGAGCAGGGAGGGCAGAGTGAGTTCCTCTGAGGGGTGTTTTGGGGTACATAGGAAGGAGTACAGCTTGCTAAAAGGAGATGTTGCAGGGACAGTGCAGGGAGCCATGAAGCAGGACCTGCCGGAGGGTCTTTGAGGGTCACTGAGGAGGGTGGAGCAGACCCTGTTCAGGGGGCTCAGGTATACTGGCACAGGGGAAGGGATAGGAGGCCTGCTAAGATGAGAAGAGTTCATGAATGGAGTTTGTGTAGGGCAGGCAAGGGGAGTGAGAGTCCCTGGGAGTGGGGGAGACAAATTTTTGGAGTGATGGAGCAGGGTCTGCAGCATGGGCAGTACCCCAGGGAGTTGGAGAAAAGAGAAGAGAGAGTGTCTCACATAACTGGGGACAGAGTAGATAGTGGGGCTCATTAAGGGCGGCTTTGATGTGTGAGCAGTTTTGGCACTGAAGCAGGGACCTGGGCCAGCTGAGGAAAGCTTGAGCAGGTGGAGAAGGGAGGAGAGGAGTGCAGTCTGCTGAAGATGATGTGGAAGTGGTGTGGTAGGAAGAGGCTTGTGACTGTGGAATAGGGAGTGGCCCTAGAAGAGTTATTTGAGAGATGGAATAGGGAGAAGGAAATGGGTCTTGTCCAGTACAGTTTTGGAGGGCCTGAGCAAAGAGAGGAAGACAGTTCTTACTGATGGGGAAATAGTTGGGAGTGCAGAATAGGGATAGAGGGATTATGCCTCAATAAGAGGGGATTTTGAAGTTGAATAATGGGGACAAACATGGCCTTCAGAGGAGAGGTTTGCAGTGGCTGGAATAGGGAATGGGGAGTGTGGTTTACTGAGTGTGGTTTGCAATAGCAGATGATGAAGTGGGGTCCACTGGGGTTTCAGGGGCAGGGTTGTTCCCTTTGAGGGAAATGGTTGTGGGTGCAAGAAGGACAGAGCAGGGGCAGTGAATGTTGGTATTTGGAGAATAGGGCTCATTGAAGAGTACAGTGCAGCTATGGGGATTGTCATGGTTGCAGGTTGTGTGATGCAAAGGACGGATAGAGGAGCAGGGCTTAGTGTGAGGTGTATTAGAAGAATGAAGCTGGGTGTGATGGGGTAAAGCAGACTAGGGAGGGTGTAATCTGGGAGAGGGGGTTGACGGAATACTGGTTGCAGTTTTATCGTAAGGGCTATCTTGTCATAGCAGGGAGACACACAATTCCAGGTGGAAACTTATGGGGGAGAAAGCCTACTGATGGGGGAATATGGTGCAGGTGGAGGGAAATCAGGATGATGAAAGGATGGAAGGGGCCTGCTGGAGAATTTAGCATGGGTTTGGGTTGTGAAAAAGAACGAAAGGAGTAGTAATGTTGCCGTGTTCTGTGTGTGTGTAAACTTATTAAGTGGATTACAAATATTATTGAATTAAGATGTGGACTTCATCCCTGTTGTTCCCCTAGAATTGTTCCTCCTTCGCACATTTTACAGAGCGACTTCTGTATAAAATGATTTGCAGTGTCAGAATCTAGAAGCATGATCCCAGTAACTGTAAACCTATATTCTATTTAACGTATTTGAAATTAATTCTCTTTTTAGGCTTTTCTGAGACTTTCAAATTCTCTTACTCTGAAGTAATAGTGCCAAGAAAGTTAGAACCAAAGGATGGCATAGACACCAAGGTAATAGTTCTTCCTAAGGAAATTGGAATTGCTATGCTAAATCAGACTAATGATTCATGAATCCTGTCTTTGAAGCATTGAGTACAGGCACTTACCAGTGGACGGTGTAACCGCCTCTGTAATAAAGTGTCTAGGGCAGAAAGTTTCTTCGTAATCCTGAGCAATTAGTGATTTGGTTCTCTTCTGAAGCAGAAGAGTTGACAATCCTTAATATAGTCTATGCTTGCCTGTGTAACTGCATTTGACATTTTTATGAGTGGAACTCAATATGCATTAATAACATTTATCATTTGACAGTAGGTAAACATATAGTATCTTGTTCTTGCAAAGATCTAAGGAATTCAGATGGCCCCCATTAACAAGCACTACACAATATTTACAGGAGTGCTGTGAGGATAAATATTTTAAAGTAGCGAAGTACCTCTGTGAATTGGCAAATCCCAATTTTAAGAACAGTCATGCCATCATAAGACTGATTATTCTTGTCTGTAACTTCTGGTAGGGGGAAATAGCCCATTTGTGCTGGTTTAAAACCTTAGAGAAATTGTTCTGGCATTCTGGTTTTATTGATTGTCTGTTTTGAACTTCTCCTAGAGTACTAGGATTGGAAGTTCATGCTGTACATTATTTGAAAGGTAATTTTGCTTGGTATGTCAGGTATAGAATTTGACCTATGTTGTCCTAGTTTAGGGATTCTTAATATATCTTTTCCTATTGGAAATATTCTACAAGACTTTTATACCAAGGAAAAGGAGCCTAATGTAAACAGCACTCCGAGGGCCACAACCATCTTGCACCCTGTGGACTAGATTTGTTCTGACCAGGTTTAGCTGATTTGGTGTAAAATATTGTTGGGACCATGGGAAGCTGGTTTATATTGTGGATCCTAATGCTGCTAATGGTGATCCAGCTGTACTAGTATTAGCAGCTTTGGGAAATATTTAGCAAACTTCAAGGAGAAAAAAATCTGTGAACACAGTCTGAGGGAACATAGTGAATACAATTTATATAGAATGGAATACAGTATAGGGATTGATTAGTCAGAGTTTTATAATACTATTGAATTATACTTCTTTATCTGAATGCTCTAGGAGAAGGAGTCTTATCTAATTAAAGTAGAAGGGAAGCTCCATATTGTTCACCTATTACAGAAGAAGTAAGTGACAGTTCTCTTCCAACCCTTTCATCTTCTCTTTTAATAGAGAAATAGGTATATATGGGGCTTTGCAATCAGGTATAAAGACAAAAACCCCTTCTCCGAGAAGCTGTCCATCTAGATATGGAGAAATAACAGAAGTGGTAATAAATAAATAAATAAATAAAAGTACCCAATGGGATGCAAAGAAAACTGTTTTTCTAGGGGGCAATAGTTAGAGGAGTAATAATTAGGGAAGGACAAGCGTCTCCATACTTTAAAGTTAAAGCTACCTTTCCATTATTAACTTGATATTCTACATGCTTTCTAACTTTGCCAAGAACAAATCAATCCACACAAAATTCTACAACCATGTAACCATATGACATGGAAGGATATTTCTGAAAGGGTTGGGATACGCTGAAGAATGTATGTTAGCTATATGAGATCTCAGAACAGGAGGCTCTTCTTGGAGGTGGTCTCTGCATATCAACACAAATAAGATTTGTGCTTCCCTGTGCTGCTGAACTTTGGCAATCTTCTTGAAAAGAGGTGTCCACAGAGACCACACGAACACTCCTTGTCAGAGCTAATGTTCAGAGCTAACGTTAGAAAGTGTCATACAATTCCTTATTGCATTTGCTTCTTCTTTTCAACTTGTAGCTGCAGGTATGGAGACCCTTCTTCTGTGCCTGGAGAGAAGTTCTAAATTTTTTTTTTACCTGAAACTTCCTGCTGGTTGATTCAAGTTATTGCAGTTTTAGAAAACGTAGATGCTTTTAGATCACTTCTGCACTGTTGGTCGATTTAAGTTCCTAGACCAACTGCGACTTCAGTGCCCGGCTCATTTCTGATGAGACCCTAAAAATCCAACAGGAGAGAGCTGGTTTAAATAGAATATCATGTCATATCATTTCATGCATCTCTGTCTTGTGAGAGCAGAGTGTATTATGTACTTGCTGTCTGATATGCCTCAGGGACACTCGTTCTATGGATTGTTCTTTTTCCTGGGCATTTACACCCTGGGCATGAAAGAACAGATACACTCAGCTCCAAGATTTTCTCATTACAGTCATTAGGATATAGCTCCTCAGGTTCCTCCTCTTACCAGGCCCCTTTCCTGTGCAAGGACAGAGTAGGGCGTCATCTGCTTGTATTAGTTTTGATGGAATACATGGTCCCAAAACATCAAAGCTGTCACCATAATCCAGTCGCTTTCCAGTGTTAAACGAGGTTTTGGTTTGGTAAACAGCCAGCTCAACCTGCTTAGTACCAAGGCACAAAGGCCATTATAAAGCCGTTTAAGTTTTTTAATAAAGACCAGATCCGCAAAAGTATTTAGCCACCTAGATCCCACTGACTTCAGTGAGAACTCGACACCTAAATATTTGTGAGGAGCTGGGCCTTAGTTACATAAGGTCTGTCAGTTCACATGCATGAAGACTGCAAGCAGCTGTGTTGGAATTTTTGGATCCGGTTTTAAGAATAGGGCTAGGAGTAGACAATTGACCAAAAGTACCTATATTTCCCAAAGGCTGATGAGCTTTTTACCAAAAGAAGTACAACCTACAGGAAGTACAAAGTATGCTGTACTCAATGTAACGATAAACCCCTACAATGATAATGCTTCCCTAGGACTATAAACAATGCCCTGTTCTGTAGAGTAGAGCTAGAAAGAGGACCCACCACATTATCCAGGTCCCACCATGGGCCTGCTGAGCTAAAGCTTGATCTTCAAATCCCCCTTTTTGGATTCTGTGCCTAGATGCCAGCTGCACATGTTGGTGTTAGCAGGTGGTCCACTTGTCTCAGACACATCCTCTTGCAGCAGTTGTTGTCTTCCTCTCACAGCTGTTTCAAGTAGCTTGAACTAGTTTTGCAGTTTTAACTGACTGAAAAACAGTCCCCTTCATTCTTAAAAAAAACAAAACACTTTAATTTGCCTAACAGCAAAGCTAAATACAATCAATTTTATCTAACAACTGATTATCATATATTTGTCAAGCACCATCTTGTATTATCTATATATCTTCAGCAGGGTCCCCTGCTTTCCAATTTCTAATTTTTTAACAACTTTTATTTTCAGAACGTTCATAGTCCCAGATTTCCCAGTTTTTACTTACAATGAGAAGGGAGACTTGATAACAGATTATCCATATATACAGGTAAGCATGAGACACGTACCTTAACCGGTACAGTACTGGGTAAAATGAAACTGCCATGCTGTAAAGTGTCAATGAATGAAGGTTGTCAGTTTTGATAACAAATTCCTGGGTTTTTAATAGGGTTATAATTTGAGGGAATTTTCTGTGTAGTGAGACAACCATGTCCTGGGTTGAAAGCGGATGAATTGAACCTTAGGTATGGTTAAAAAGTCCCTGTTTAATAATCTTATCTTAGACCTTAGTTCCTTGTGAGCAGCTGACACATCAGGCAGTTGATTGTCACTTGCTAGTTGTACTTCTTCCTAGGTGATGCCAGAGCATTCAATCTCCTCTGTCACTGTCATCTGTCAGTTCTTCCATGATCTTCCTCACTTACCCCTTTCTACACATTTCATGGTAAATAACCCTGATGTAAAATACTGAATTTTTTAAGTTCATTAGCCAAATTCTAAGTGAAAGAGGGGATGGCATGAAGAAAATGGAATATCAAACTGCTGAAAGTTGCAAAGGTTTAAAAAAAAGTTTTAAAACATTGTTGGCCGTTCCTACTCTCTGTTCTCATTTCCCCCTTCCCTTGTTAGAGACGAAAAGGACTCATCTTCCCTGAATAGCTCCAAAATATTTTTGCTTTAAAATCAAATTGTTAGGGAGCAGTGGTTGTATTCTTCCAAATATACCATGAATGTATATGCAAATGAATAGTTACTGTAGGGCCATCAGCCTTGCTGACCTGTAGAAGGAAGTAGATTGGGAGAGTATGATGATGGGAGGGGTCCAGTCCTTTTCCCACTGAAGTAACTGGCGGAACTCCCATTGACTTCACTGGGAGGAGGATTGTGCCTGAAGGAAGGAAATCAAATAGAGATCTTAAAAAAACATTCTGTTCTTGCAGTTTGCAAGCCTCATTTTCTTTGGTTCATTGTCACTTTTTCCTCCTTTCATGTAAGCTTTGGCACCCTTTAACTTCAGTTGAAGGGAGTGAGAAGTGGAAGTGGCCACGATTGTTGCTAGCCACCACTTAAATTCACCATTCAGGAGCCAATCAGAAAAGAGACTATAGTAGCCAGACATGCTAGAAAGATATGGTTGACATTCTCAGCTCTCCCTTGCACATGCATTGTTGGTAGGTGGACATTACGGAACATGGTGCCTCAGTAATCCTTAATTTTCTTTCCAATGTGTACATAGTTAAGCTGATTCTTCCTTTGTCTTTAGGGATGATTTACTGCTTTTTTTACATCCCATTAGAAATACCATCAAACGTGTAAGGGACAGAGCAAAGGAGGCAATGCACTTCAGTGGATAATTCACCAGGGTGGAACTGATGCAAACAAATTTAGCCACTGCATTGTGTAAATTTAATTTTATGTAACTAGTATCTGTTATGGTATTTGATTAGAATTAATGATAGAAAAGAACAACATTTTTATTTTTTGAACCTTGCAGGATGATTGCTACTACTCTGGATATGTGGAAGATGTCCCAGAATCTGTTGCAGTTCTCAGCACCTGCTCTGGACTCTGGTAATGTAGGCTCCTCAACACGCTACATTGAAAACATGAAATTTCTTCTTCTGAAATGAGAGGGTGGATTTAGCATAGTAGAATCATAGAATATTAGAGTTGGAAGGGACCTCAGGGGGTCATCTAGTCCAACCCCCTGCTCAAAGCAGGACTAACCTCAGCTAAATCATCCCAGCCAGGTCTTTGTCAAGCTGCAGTTTAAAAACCTCTAAAGATGGAGATTCCACCAGCTTCCTAGGTAACCCATTCCAGTGCTTCACCACCCTCTTAGTGAAAAA
Source organism: Emydura macquarii macquarii (assembly GCF_026122565.2). Classification (NCBI taxonomy): domain Eukaryota; kingdom Metazoa; phylum Chordata; order Testudines; family Chelidae; genus Emydura; species Emydura macquarii. The sequence continues at coordinate 124,669 of NW_027130175.1, read as the reverse complement.
CTTTTTCCTAATATCCAACCTAAACTTTCCCCACTGCAACTTCAGACCATTGCTCCTTGTTCTGTCATCTACTACCATTGAGAACAGCCTAGCTCCATCCTCCCTGGAACCCGCTTTCAGGTAGTTAAAGGCTGCTATCAAATCCCCCCTCATTCTTCTCTTTTGCAGACTAAACAAGCCTAGTTCCCTCAGCCTCTCCTCCTAAGTCTTGTGCTCCAGCTGCCTAATCATTTTTGTTGTCCTCCGCTGGACTCTCTCCAACTTGTCCACATCTTTTTTGTAATGGGAGGCCCAAGAATGGACACAATACTCCAAATGCGGCCTCACCAATGCTGAATAGAGGGGAATAATCATTTTCCTTGATCTGCTGGCAATGCTCCTACTAATGAAGCCCAATATGCTATTAGCCTTCTTGGCAACCAGGGCACACTGCTGACTCATATCCAGCTTCTTCTCCACTGTAACCCCCAGGTCCTTTTCTGCAGAACTGCTGCCTAGCTCGTCAGTCCCCAGTCTGTAGCTGTGCATGGGATTTTTCCGTCCTAAGTGAAAGGACTCTGCACTTTTCTTTGTTCAATCTCATCAGATTTCTTTTGGCCCAATCCTCCAATTTGTCTAGGTCATTCTGTATCCTATCCCTACCTTCAAGGGTATCTACCACTGCCTCCAGCTTAGTGTCATCTGCAAACTTGCTGAGGGTGCAATCTACCCCATCCTCCAGATCATTAATGAAGATGTTGAACAAAACCGGCCCCGGGACCAACCCCTGGGGCACTCCACTTGTTAGCGGCTGCCAGCTAGACATGGAGCCTTTGATCACTACCTGTTGAGCCAGATGATCTAGCCAGCTCTCTATTCATTTTATAGTCCATTCATCCAACCTATACTTCTTTAACTTGCTGATAAGAATACTGTAAGAGACAGTATCAAAAGCTTTGCTAAAGTCAAGGTATATCACTTCCACCGCCTTCCCTACATCCACAGAGCCAGTCACCTTTTCATAGAAGGCAATCAGGTTGATCAGGCATGACTTGGCCTTGGTGAATCCATGTTGACTGTTCCTGATCACCTTCCTCTCTTCCAAGTGCCTTAAAACGGATTCCTTGAAGACTGCTGCATGATTTTTCCAGGGATTGAGGTCAGGCTGACCGGTCTGCAGGTCCCTGGATCCTCTTTCTTCCCTTTCTTGAAGATGGGCACTATATTTGCATCTGGCCTCAGACTTGTGTATGTCCAATCTTTCTAAATAGTCCTGAACCTGTTCCTTCAGCATTGTGGGATGTTCACCTCCTCCCGATTCTGTGCCGCATAGTGGGAGCTGACCTTGTCTGTGAAGACAGAGGCGAAAAAGGCATTGAGTATCTCAGCTTTCTCCACATCCTCTGTGACTAGGTTGCCCTCCCTAATCTTCCTTTTGTTGGTAACATACCTGTAAAAACCCTTCTTGTTCCCTTTCACATCCCTTGCTAGCTGGAATTCCAGTTGCGCTTTGGCCTTCCTGATTTCATTCCTGCATACTCAAGCTGTATTTTTATAATCCTCCCTAATCATCTGACCAAGCTTCCACTTCTTGTAAGTTTCTTTTTTGTGTTTAAGCTCACCAAAGACTTGTTTGTTAAGCCGAGCTGGGCGCCTACCATATTTGCTATTCTTTTTGCACATCAGGATGGTTTGTTCCTGTGCTCTCAATAAGGTTTCTTTAAAATATAGCCAGCTCTCTTGGATTCCTTTCCCCTTCATCCTGCCCATCAGCTCCCTGAGGGAGTCAGTCTGCTTTTCTGAAGTCCATGGTCCATATCCTGCTCTTCTCCTTTCTTCTTTTTGTCAGGATCCTGAACTCTACCATCTCATGGTCACTGCTGCTTAGGTTGCCACCCACTTCTACCTCCCCTACCAAATGTTCTCTCTCTGTGAGCAGCAGGTCAAGAGGAGCACAGCCTCTAGTTGGTTACTCCAGCACTTGCACCAGGAAGTCGTCCACAACACTCTCCAAAAACGTCCTGGATTGTCTGTGCTCTGCTGATTTGCTCTTCCAGCAGATGTCAGGGTGATTGAAGTCCCCCATGAGAACCATTTCCTGTGAACTGGAAACTGTGCCCTTTTACCATTTCCTAATGCGGATTTCATGCTAACTAGTCATCTAACTAGTCATCTGCTGCTACTGCATAGGGCTAGAAACACAAGTTTGTAATCTTAATATTTTTGTTTTATTTTATAGATTATAAAACAGTATGTCGTGTGGTGATGACTAATCTGTGGCATGACTGTGCCTCTGAAAAGTTGTTGTATTACCAAGAAATTGGTATTCAATTGTAAACTGGAAATGTTTTTCCCTCAATAGCTCTTTCCTTTAAGGGGCAAGGGATGAAATTTCTGTAAAAGTTTTGCAAAAAATTGCATTATACATAAAAAATAATTGAGATGGAAAATTCCTGAGGAGCTCTAATATTTTTGTGGAGTTTTTCAGTTTTCCCAAGTCACTAAATCACACTTCAATTTTACAATTCTCAGGGGACATTTGAAGATTTATGATTTAAACTATGAAATTGAACCTGTTAAATCTTCCTCTACATTTCAACACGTTATTTATCGAATAACAGCTGATGAAGACTCACCTGGTCAATGTGGAGTAACTGATGAAGATATCGAAGATCAAGCAATTAAAAGCAGAGAACATGAAATATCTGAGCTTCAGACTGAGAGTCAGATCGTAATAGATGTACGTATTTTTACGGGTTCACAAAGTAAATGCAGCGTCATGGGAGCCAGAAAACAGAGTTGAAAACAGGGGAGTTTAAATGGGAGTTTGAGGAGGGAGTGTGTGGTGTTCTAGTATTGTTGGGGTGCTTGTTGGGGGTTGTTTTGGTGGGTGTTTTGTTTTTGTTTTTGTGTCTCTCACTGACAGGAAGTAGGGGAAAGGCTATGACAGATACAAGGGCGGTAGTTGTAGTCACTCAAGCAGTGGAAGAGACAATGAAGATGACTGGATGTGGAAGCTGCATGATGTACATGATCCTGGAGGGGGTACCTCAGAAAAACTTCGCTTGCATGAAGTGCCGCCTCATAGAGCTGCTGTAAGAGAAGATTTGAGGGTTGGAGATGCAGGTGGAAACTCTGGTTGAGTTTAGAAGGGTGCTGGAGCAGATGATGGAGCAAAGGAATGATGAGGCTGAAGGGAAAAACCCAGACCTGCAGATGGAAGCAGGACCAACGAACTCTGAGGGGAGAATGCTGGTTGAGGAAAGTGGCCAGTGGAAGCATTTGACTGCGAGAACTTGGCAGAGGAAAAGACAGGCTAGTGAAGGAGAAATAGAGCTCAGAAACAGGTTTACAGAGTTGGAGATTGAAGAAGGGGCACAGCAGGTGGTTACTGAAGGTGGGAGGGCAAGGAAGAAGAGAAGAGCAGCTAGTCCTATAAAAAGAATGGATTGAGCTAATGGAGATAGCACAAAATAAGAACCCCAGGAGGATACAGGGACAGTTGCAGTGGATTGCAAAGGAGAATAGTAGACGCAGTAACTTGCATCCAGAAAGAACAGGGGATAGGCTGGAGAATCGCACTGTCACCAGATGTACGTGACTGGGGACTCCCTCCTGAGAAGAACAGACAGGCCTGTAACCAGAGCTGATCTGGAGAACAGAAGGGTATGCTGTCTTCCCAGTGCTAAGATATGGGATGTGGACCTGAGGCTGAAGAGGATCCTAACAGGAGTAGGAAAGAATCCACTGATTGTCCTTCACGTGGGTACAAATGATATAGCTAGATTCCCGCTGGAATGTATCAAAGGAGACTATGCCAGGCTGGGGAAGACTTAAGGAAATCAAGGCTCAGGTGATCTTCAGTGGGATTCAGCTTGTCCCAGAGGAGGACAACAAAGACCTGAGAAGATTCTGATGATCAACAGATGGCTCAGGCAATGGTGCTATGAGGAGGGTTTGGGATGTATGGTGACTGGGAGGCATTTATGGACAGAGGACTGTTCTCTTGGGATGTACTTCACCTGAGTAGGGAAGGAAATGCACTTCTAGGATGAAAGCTGGCACAACTGATTAAGAGAGCTTTAAACTAGGGAGTTGAGGGAGATGGTTGGGCGATGTAATCTCCACGCCTGATTTTAGCATTGAGAGGGAGGAAAATGAAGTAAGAAAGGACACAGCAGTGCGGAGCAGAATGGACATTAAGAGGAAAGGTAGTATAGATACCAGTCTAATAGGCGATATTGGCAGTAGAATAACTGTACCAAATCAGGTAAAGAACATGAGCGAAGCCAAACAGCAAAAATTAAGATGTTTGTATACCAATGCGAGGAGCCTGGGTAACAGAATGGAGGAACTAGAGCTACTGGTAGAGGAAGTGAAACCAGATATTATAGGGATAACAGAAATATGGTGGAATAGTACTCACGACTAGTGTACAAGTAGTGAAGGGTATGTGCTGTTTAGGAAAGACTGATATAAAGGCAAAGGTGGTGGAGTAGCACTGTATATTAATGATGAGGTAGACTGTAAAGAAATTAGAAGTGATGGAATTATTAAGACAAAGTCTGTCTGGGTAAAAATCACATTGGGGAAGAAAACTACTAGAGTTTCCCCTGAGATAGTGCTTGGGGTGTGCAGCAGACCACCGGGATCTGATTTGGACATGGATAGAGACCTTTTTAAGGCTTTCAGTGAAGTAAATACAACTGGGAACTGTGTGATTATGGGAGACTTTAACTTCTCAGATATAGGTTGGAGGACAAATGCTAGTAGTAATAACAGGGCCCAGATTTTCCTGGATGTGATAGCTGGCAGATTCCTTCACCAAATAGTTACTGAACCAACAAGAGAAGGATGTAGGGGACAACCTTGCTTTGAGCGACCAGGAGCTAATTCAGTTCAAACTACATGAAAAGATAAACAAAAATAGCTCTGTGACTAGGGTCTTTGACTTCAAAAGGGCTAACTTTAAAAAGTTAAGGGAATTAGTTGGTAAAGTGTAATGGACTGAAGAACTCATGGATCTAAAGGTATAGGAGGCTTGGAATTGTTTCAAGTTGCTGGAACAATCTGAAATCTGCATCCCATGGAAGGGGAAAAAATTCATAGGCAAGAGTTGTAGACCAAGCTGGATGAGTAAGCATCTCAGACAGATGATTAAGAGAAAGCAGAAAGCCTACAAGGAGTGGCAGATGGGAGGGATCAGCAAGGAAATCTACCTCTTGGAGGTCAGAACATGGAGAGATAAAATGAGAAAGGCCAAAAGCCAGGTAGAGTTGGACCTTCCAAAGGCAATTAAAACCAGTAGTAAAAGGCTCTATAGCCATATAAATAGGAAGAAAACCAAGAATAAAGAAATTGGATCGCTAAGCACTGAGGATGGGGTGGAGGTTAAGGATAATCTAGGCATAGCCAAATATCTAAACAAATACTTTGCCTCCATTTTTAATGAGGCTAATGATGATCTAAGGGATAGTGGTAGGGTGGCTAATGGGAATGAGGATATGGAGGTAGAAATGACCACATCTGAGGTAGAAGCCAAACTCAGACAGTTTAATGGGACTAAATTGGGGGGAGACAGATAATCTCCATCCAAGAATATTAAAAAAATCTGTAAACTCAGGGGCTGTATCATATGACTGGAGAATTGCTAACATAGTTCCTATTTAAGAAAGGGAAAAAAGTGATGCAGGTAACTACAGGCCTGTTAGATTGACCTCAATAATACGCAAGCTCCTGTAAAAAATTTTTGAAAGAAAAAGTAGTTTAGGACATTGAGGTTAACGGTAATTGGAATAAAATACAACATGGCTTTACAAGAGGTAGATTGTGCCAGACCAACCTGATCTTCTTTTCTGAGAAGATAACAGATTTTTTAGACAAAAGGAATGCAATGGATCTAATTTACTTAGATTTCAGTAAGGCATTTGATACGGTTCCACAAGGGGAATTATTAGTTAAATTGGAAAAAATGGGGATTAATATGAAAATTGAAAGGTGGATAAAGAACTGGTTAAAGGGGAGGCTGCAGTGTGTCATACTGAATGGTGAACTGTCAGGCTGGAGAGAGGTTAGTAGTGGAGTTCCTCAGGGATCGGTCTTAGGACCAATGTTATTTAACCTGTTTTATTACTGACCTTGGCACAAAAAGTGGGGATCTGCTAATAAAGTTTGCAGATGACACAAAGTTGGGAGGTATTGCCAATACAGAGAAGGATCGGGATATCATACAGGAAGATCTGGATGATCTTGTAAACTGGAGTAATAGAAATAGGATGAAATTTCATAGTGGAAAGTGCAAGGTCATGCATTTAGGGACTAATAACAAGAATTTCTGCTCTAAGCTGGGGACGCATCGGTTGGAAATGACAGAGGAGGAGAAGAACCTGGGTGTATTGGTTGATCACAGGATGACTATGAGCCGCCAATGTGATACGACCATGATAAAAGCTAATGGTCCTTGGATGAATCAGACAAGGTATTTCCAGTAAAGATAGGGAGGTGTTAGTCCATTATACAAGGCGCTGGTGAGACCGGATCTGGAATATTGTGTGCAGTTCTGGTCCCCCATGTTTAATAAAATGGAATTCAAACAAACAGGTGCAAAGAAGGGCTAATAGGATGAACTGTGGAATGGAAAACCTACCTTATGAGAGGAAACTGAAAGAGCTTGGCTTGTTTAGCCTAACCAAAAGAAGGCTGAGGGGAGAAATGTACATCAGATGGATAAATACCAGGGAGGGAGAGGAATTATTTAAGTACACTGCCAACGTGGACACAAGAACTAATGGATATAAACTGGCCATCAGAAAGTTTAGACTTGAACTTAGATGCAAGTTTCTAACCATCAGAGGAGTGAATTTCTGGAATAGCCTTCCAAGGGGAGCAGTGGGGGCAAAAAACCTAGCTGGCTTCAAAACTGAGCTTGATAAATTTATGGAGGGAATGGTGTGATGGGACAGCCTAGTTTGTCAGTTGACTGATCTCTGACTACTGGTGGAAGTTATGCCAGTGGCCTGTGAAGGGATGCGTTCTGAGTTATTACAGAGAATTCTTTCTTGGGTGTTTGGCTGGTGTCTTGCCCACATGCTCAGGGTTTAACTGATCACCATATTTGGGGTAGGGAAGGAATTTTCCCCCAGGGCAGATTGGCAAAGGCTCTGGGGGTTTTTCACCTTCCTGTGTAGCATGGGACACAGCTTACTTGCTGGTGGGTTCTCCGTAACCTAAAGTCTTTAAACCATGATCTGAAGACTTTAATAACTCTGTCATAGGTTAGAGTTTTATTACAGGAGAGAGTGGGTGAGGTTCTGTGGCCTGCATGGTGCAGGATGTCAGACTAGATGATCATATTGGTTCCTTCTGACCTTAGAGTCTATGAGTAAATGGGTAAATTATGTGGAACATACTAAGCTATGTACATTAGGCCAATTTTTCTAACTGATTGTTGGAAGTGGTCTCACTTGTGCTGGAAATTCACTTTGTAGTCAGGGGAACAAATTAATTCTTTCTCCTGAGTTTATCCATCCATAAGTCTGGTAGATAAAAGCATTCGTATATATTGATTGTGAAAGAAGCATTTGTCAGCATCGTGGAATCTATTCAACATGAGTCTAAATGCCACTGTTGATAGTCCCACCGCTGTCTCCCTTTCCTGATTTCTTTCTAGAAATGTTGTCAGCTCTGCTTTGCCTTCATTTTTTTCCAAGCTCAGATAGAGCCCAGTGTTCCGCCTCTATCTGGTGGAAGAAGGTCATTCCGTCACCCCAATCTCCCCTGTCTGTTTCACTTAGGGAAGGCCTGACACTCTGGGGGAAGACAGAGCCGAGGGCAGTGAATTTTTCACACCTTTCTTTCCCCTCTTCCTTGCGTCTGTGATTCTGCATTGAGTTAAACACCTCAATTTACTTTACATAACTTTGCTTTACTTCTTCCCTTCCAGAAAGGTAAACTGAACATTATGTACAAATCTACACGATATCTAGAGTGTTATTTTTTTGCAGACAAAGCAAAGGTAAGTAAATAGCATTTTGTTCCAATTATAATGTGATACTTATTAGCCATTTTAGTAGTGATCCCTTTGCACTTAAGTCTCCCAGTAAAATATCTACATGAAACATTAGTTTGATTTATGGATTAGAATGTAAATCATTCTCCTTAGTCATTGGTTAGAAATGTAAATATACCCTTCAGTTGATGAAAGTTGGATATTTTAAAATCAGCAGGTCCAGATAACTTGCATCTAAGAGTTTTAAGAGGGCTGCCTAAGAAATTTGCTGAACCACTGATGTTGATTTTCAATAAGTCTTCGAACACGGGGGAGTTCCAGCAGACTGAAAGAGAACTAATTTTGTGCCAGTATTTTAAAAGGGTAAATGGGATGACCCAGTTAGTTATAGGCCTGTCAGACTGACATCAATCCCAGGGAAGCTAATGGACTGGCTGATGCAGGACTGATTAATAAAGAGCTAGAGGAGAGTAATATAATAAATGCCAATTAGCATGGGTTTATAGAAAATAGATCCTGTCAAACTAACTTGATATCTTTTTTTCATGAGATTACAAGCAGGGCTGATAAAATAATAGTATTGGTGTAATAGACTTCTTTACGATATTTGGCTTGGTAGTGCACAATATTTTGATTAAAAAACTAGAATGATATAAACTTACCATGGCACATATGAAACAGATTAAAAGCAGGCTAATTTGTTAGGTCTTAAAATGTAATTATAAATGAGAATCCATCATTTAGTGCGTGTATTTCTAGTGGGGTCCTGCAGGGATCAGTTCTTGTCCCTATGCTAGTTAACATTTTTATCAATAATGTAAAAGAAAACATAAAATCAGCACTGAAAAAGTTTGCAGATGACAAATTGGAAGAGTGGTAAATGATGAAGACAGGTCACAGATACAGTACAGTCTGGATTGCTTGGTAAGCTGGGTGCAAGAAAACAATATGTGTATCAGTATGGCTAAATGTAAATGTGTAAATTTAGAAATAAAGAATGTTGACCATGCTTACAGGATGAGGGACTATCCTGGGAAGTGGTGACCCTGAAAAAGATTTGGTCATTGTGGTGGACAATCACTTGAGTTCCCAATGTGATGCTCTGACCAAAAGGGCTAATGTGATCATTGGATACATAAATAGGGGAATCTTAAGTAGGAGTAGAGAGATTATTTTACCTCTGTATTTGGCACTGGTGTGACCATTCTTGGAATACTGTGTCCAGTTCTGGTGTCCACAGTTCAGGAAGAATTATGGTAAATTGGAGAGGGTTCAGAGACGAACCACGAGAATGATTAAAGAAAATTATTATTAGAAAACAATTCTTATATTGTTAGACTAAAGGAGCTCAACCTATTTAATAAATGCACAGGGGGCTCTAATGCATCTAGAGTGGAGCATCCAAAAGGTGACATCTTGAAGAACCACAGTTAGTGCACAGATGAGTAACCATTTCTTCAGAGGACATAAAAGCATGTGACGAGGAGTTTTGTGTATGTATGGTAGTGGGGTTGTGCTAAAACACACAGGAGAACACATGGTAAGACTGCAGTGTAGACCTACTCTTTGGAACAAAGAATATGATGTGCACTATTGGAAACTGTACCTTGGAAAGCATTGACTCTGAAAAGCATTTAAGAGTGATGGAGGATAACCAATTGAACATGAATTGCTAGTGTAATACTGTACCTAAGTGAACAAATACAATTATTGGATAAACAGAGCAATACTGAGTTGGAGTAAGAAGTACTTCTCTTTCAAGCATTTTTACACCATTGCTGGAATACTGTGCTCATTCTACTTTAAAAATGGTATTGAAAAATTGATGAGGGTTCAGGAAATATCCACAAGGATGATTGAGGTCTGGAATGCCTGCCTTCCAGTCAGAGATTTAAGAAGCTCAGTCTAGGTAGTTTATCAAAGAAAATGTTAAGTGGTGACTTCATCAACCTATAACATTGGGAAATGGTTTCTGACGGTAGAGGGTTCTCTAGACTAACAGACAGACATAAGACTTAATGTCTGGAAATTGAAGCTAATCAATTCAGGCTGGTAAATTTTAACACTGAGGCTTTTTAAGCATTGGAACATTATCACTGAAGCTTTTAAATCCAGATTGGATGAGTTTTTGAAAGATATGCTCACTCCAAGCTGAACATGAGTTTCTAGTGTGACGCTGTGGCCAAAAGGCCTAATGTGATCCTTGGACGCTTAAACAGGAATCTTGAATAGGAGCTAGTAGTTATTTTGCCTCTGTATTGGGTACTGGTGCAATCACTACTGGAATACTGTGTCCAATTCTGGTGTCCACAATTCAAGAAGGACGTTTGATAAACTGGAGAGGGTTCAAAGAGCTACCATGAAAACAATTAAAGGATTAGAAAACATGCTTTATAATGATAGACTCATGGAGCTCAATCTATTTAGATTTAACAAAGAGAATGTTAAGGGATGACTTCATCACAATCTATGAGTACCTACATGGAGAACAAATATTTGATAATGGGTCTTCAATCTAGATTAAAGGATGAAAATCCTGAAGGAATATTTTCAGATGAGCAACATCACAGAACTATAATTGTCATGAAAATTTAAATTAATAACAGACTGAAAGAGTGAAATGATATGTTGACCTATTTGTGTGAATTGCAGTTAATTTGGAAAGATTTTTCATGAAATACCTGCTGCTGTTTAAAAATCTCACATTGAATTACTTTTCTGTTCAGAATAGAGAGTCTAATATGTTTTGGTCTTTTTACTCCTAGTTTCGCCTTGAAGATTCCAATGAAACTTTGTTGACATTGAAGATGATTCAGTATGTCCATTTAACAAGTGATGTGAGTTATTTATTCTTATTTATTATGGGCACAGTTGTGACTAATGTTATACATCTTCACTTGGGAATCAGGGGACATAAGGTGCTCCTTTAGTGTCCCAGAAGGCATAGGCTCATTGTTCTGGAACAACTCTGAATGAAATTCAGACAGGATCCTCTTGCAGTGTGACAACCCCTTAGGGCATGTGTTCACTGGGACAAACCCCCTTGGCTTCAGTGCCTCCTTGGGTTTGACCTCTGAGCACTCCGCACCCTTGTTCATACCGTGAACTCCCCACAGAGAGTCTCCTTGAATGGGACACTGGGTAAGCCTTGCATGCCCACCAAAGGGGGCCATGCACCCCAACTTCACAGTCAGCTGACTTTCAGCCAGTGTTGTAAAATAGAAGGATTTATTAGACAACTGGAACACAGCATAGACTAGATCTTGTTAGCACAGAAAGTAGGAAAATTTAACAAAGTCTAACTTGGGGGAATCCAGAGCCCTGGACTCTCCCCTTGAGTCCTGAACCAGGAGACTGCCCCGCTTTCAGCAGCCGAGCCTCAGACATGGCCGTTGTCCCTCCTCCACCCTGTGTCTCTCTCCTGGGTAAACAAATCACCTAGCCTCCACTTCTCTTTGTTCCAACTTGTCACAGCTGGCTGGTTCCTGGTAGAGGGGCCCCGACCATCAGTTGCTAGGTTATAGTGTGACTGGTGAATATTTGTGTACAGGCAGCTAGAGGCAGTCGCATCTGCCTGGTAGGGTCTCTGCAAAAATCACATATCCTTGTCCCACCACCAGTATATTTGTGTAGGACACAGAGGAAACTGAGGTACACACGTAATACTCATGCAAAACATTAAGAAATTCCCACACTTTGTCACACCTGTATAAAGGGTTGCAGCTCTGGTATGGATTCAGTTTAAATGCTTTATCATCATCTTTCTCATCAAAAGCAGGGTCTCTCATAATCTGAAAAGGAATTCTGTATTTTAGAAGAAAGCAAGTCATCTTTGTTTCCAGGCTCATCCTGACTATCATCTTCATACACTCTTTAAAAGTTCTAACAGTTCTTTCTACTAGGTCATTGGTGATACCTGGGGTTTCTCAGAACCCAAAACAGTGGTAACATAACTGTTTCACTGCAGGTGGTGTCAGGAATAAGTCAATGGGAACACAGTACTTCCAGCTGATAAAAGATTGATGATAATAGGTGTGCACTTATCTAAAACTATTGTTTATTACTTTTAAGCACAGACATAAGCAGTAGATTTAGAACATCCCAAATAATTACCTAAAATCTGAAGTGGTAGACAGTAAGTAGCAGCCAGTCACTTCCTACTCTTGGGCGGGGATTTCAGGAAAATATCTCAGGATAGCTTCAGAGAACTGCTCCAAAATACATTCGATAATTTAGTCTTTATATAACAACTTTTTACATAGCTTATAGTGACCCCTCCTGGGTTATCACTTCTCCTAACTTCAATAAACTACATAGCAATAATACATTCCTAACAATCTTAGCCATAATAAATTTCTATATCAAAAGCGCCCAAACTCAAGGTCTCCATCCATTTGTTGTCTTTCAGACTCATAATTTGTTCACTCTTTTCTCCCCTCTTCTCATTCTTATTAGTTTATGGTGTCTGAATACACACAATACAGTTGTTATTAGCTTGGTCAAGTTCTGGGGTAACACTCTCCTCAATTTTGGGGTAGTACTGATATGGGGAAGTTTAAATGTTTTATCCCATCCTCATCACCAGTTTTGTAAAGGGTCCTCCCAGTGCAACAGAAATAACACTTCATTCATAGGATGTAGGCTTGAGAAATTGCAGCTTTATTCAACTGCATCAGAACAAACGGAGCTGGAGTAGGGAACGTGCTCTGAAAAATAGGAAGTAGATAGTTTCTTTGAACAGTGTCTCTGTGGATACTCCATTTTAGGTGAGTCTGCATCCTTGTATCTGTGATCACATATTGTTAGTAGCAGTTCCCATTTTGGCCACACATGTGCTTCCTCTGTCTTACGACACCCCCTGGTAGCTATAAAGAACTGTGCAGCCAAACCCCTTTCGGTTCCTTCTCAACCAAACTTTGGCCTCAGACAGAGCTCTTGGCAGTGCCTCCTTAGTTTCTTCATGTAAACCGGTGCAGGGTCTGGCCGGGGCGTCGCGACCCTTCCTCGGGCCCAGGCTCCAACGAAGGCCACAGTGCCTTCCTCTAGGGGAACAAATGGTCCTGGTTACAAGTCTTTAGCCCCGGCCCCCAGTGGGGTGGGCTTCCTTCCAATTCTGTAGCCCTCTGGCCCTCCTGTAGGGCAGACCTGATATGAGGGCTGTAGCCCCAGCCTTCCAATAGGCAGGGCAGTCAAGCAGTCTATTGCCCCTGGCCTTTCCATGGGTGGGGCTGGCAAATGTCTGGTGCCTCCTGGCCCTCAGGCGGGGCGGGGCAGGCAAGCAGTTTATAGCCCCTGGCCTTCCCAGAGGCAGGGCTATCCAGCAGTCTATTGCCCCCAGCCCTCAGATGGGTGGGGCAGATGAAGCAGTTTATAGTCCTTGGCCCGCAGGCCGGGCAGAGCTAATGAGGCAGTCAATAGCCCCTGGCCCTCCAGTGGGCGGGGCAAGCAAAATAGTCTGGACCCCCCGGCCTTGCAGGCAGGTGGGGCTAGTAAGGCTCAGTACCCTCTGCCTCCAAGCTCAGAGGGCATCAAGCACTCCCAGGGTGGTTAGGGAAGGAGAGGAGGTGGACGCAGGCCCACCTGACTCTATTGTGTCCCAGCCCAGGGCCCTATCAGTTGCAAAGCACTTTGCCACTGAATCAGCGGGGATCCCACCACAACACGCTGACATGTTGCCCCTGACTCAGCCACTAACTAGTTGGCTGTCCCTCGGCTACTTCCTCCGACCCAACCCCCGGGTACCTGTCTCCACTCATCTCCCTCCAGGTCACTGGGGCAGTCGGTGAGCGGGCGTCCTGTGAGTCCCTCCCCGTTGACTGGTAGCAGGTCTGGAAACTCCTCATGGTCTTCAGCGGAGGGCAGCTCCCCCAGGTCACAGAATCCCAGGGATTCCTCTGGTCCACCAGTTCAGTCAGCTCCAGGGGGTCCCCGACATCAGGCAGCTCCTCCAGTTCAGGGCTGGCCTCAGGGTTTTTCCCATCCAGTCGTCTCAGGTGGGTCTTTCCAGCTACAAGGGCCCAGCAGCCCTACCTAATCACTAAAGCTCGGTGGCCGTCTCCAGTCACTTGGGCCTGGCAGTCTGGGCAGGCTTTGGAAGCCCTGGTCGGTGGGGTGGTGGCTCCACACAGCCGCTGGGCCTGGCTGAGGCCTAGGCCACAGCCTCTGGGAAGACACATCTGCCTCTGGCGGCAGCTTCCCCCTTACTGAGCTGCTAGGTCTGCCTTTTATAGCTCCCTTTCCTGCCTTGGCTCCACCCCTCTGTTTCTGGGTAGTTTGGCTGTAGAGCCTTGTTCTGCCCAGCAGGAGCATTGCAACCCTTCCTCGGGCCCAGGCTCTGAGGAAGGCCACAGCGCCTTCCTACACTTCACTTTTACCTTTTATAGTTATACAGTAGTTAGTTAGCAATAGCTACCCTCCTCTCTCCCGTTTATTTCTTTAAAAAATAATAGTTCTCTCTTCGAGTGATTGCTCATATGCATTCCAATTTAGGTGTGTGCGCGCCCCGTGCACAGATTCCCGGAACCCTTTTTCCTTAGCCTGCCCGCAGGGCCAGCTCAGGCGCCCCCTGGAGTGCCGCGCTCATATTGCGGTATAAAGGGCACTGCTGACCCCGCGGGCCCCCAGTTCCTTCTTTCCGCCTCTGACGGTTGCTGGAACTTTTGCCCTTGCTATTGCAAGCAGCAGTCCTTAGCCTTCTTGCTATAGTCTAGCTTCTAGCTTCAGTTGTTATTCAGATTTAGTTGAATCGTCGACAGTTCATTACTGTCAATTGCCCTTAGGGGTTCGTCGTTGAGAACCATGCCGGGCTCGGCTGGTTTCAAGAGCTGTTCCATCTGCTCCAAGCAATTTGCGGTGAGTGACCCTCCTGACCGCTGCCTCCGGTGCCTCGGAGAGCAGCACCGCAAAGAAAAATGCAAAATCTGCAAGTCCTTCAAGCCCCACCCCCCCAGAGGAAAGGGAAGCCAGGCTGAAGGTCTTACTCATGGAGTCGGCGCTCTGTCCGGCTTCAGAACCATCACGGTCACCGGCACCGAGCGGATGCTCGGTGCAGAGCGCACCGCCAGCACCGACAGCGGCACCGAAGCCTTCGGTGCCGAAGAAAGCGAAGCGGTCCGGCACCGCCTCCATGGGCTCCTCCCTGCGACCACAGAAGCAGGGAGAAGCTCAGGAGACACCCCAGCCACGTGCCGTGGAGGTTCCTCCGGTACCGATGTCTCCTCGCAGGGAGCCTCCCCCGACTCCTGGAAGTGGGGGAGTGCCCTTGCAAGGGCCGTCGACGCCGGAGGCGTTCATCACGGCAAAGGCTCTCTTAGCTTTGCCAACGCCTCCGTCCCCCCCTCGGCCGAGGGGCGCGGGACTAGCGTCTCGGGGCAAACCCGCACTGGGTAGCTCCGGTGGGTGGAGGAAACATCGCTCCCCATCCTCACCCAGACAGCCACGGAGGGTGGAGAGTGCATCCCCTCCGAGCTCCGACTCCAAGTCGTCGAGCGCCTCGGCACCGTGGCACCGGGGGCGGTCAGGAGGCACCAAGAGCCGGCGCAGAAGCGTTAGTGCGGACTCTGACACCACCCACAGCTCGGGCTCGAGCTCTCTGGTGCAGGACGGGTCACGGCACCGCTCTTCGAGCAACACTCGAGCGGCACCGAGTAAGGTCCAACCTGAGGCCCCCTTAACCCCGGCTGCAATGGCACCGTCTCCTCCGGCACCGACTGTGGCTCAGGCCATGCCGGCACCGGTTGCGATGCCAGCCTTATCAACGGCGTCATACGTCTCCTTGCCGTGGTCCGCCTTAATGGGCTAGTCCATGGTACCTCCAGGGCTGCCGGCACCGGGGGGTGCGGTACCATCGGCACCGGCATACCCACCGGCACCGATGTATGCGGCTCAGCCATCAGCATATGCATCATCGATGGCACTGCCCTATGCGGCGCCGGGGCTTCCGGCACTGCTGACTTTGGCACTGCTGACTTTGGCACTGCTGACTTTGGCACTGCTGACTTTGGCACCGCTGACTTCGGCACCGGGTAAACCAGTGCGCTCCCATTCCGCTTCGACGGCACGCAGCAGAAGGAGCCGTCGCTCCCGGTCCCGTAGTGGGAAGTGCCGCTTCAAACGGTCGGGTCACCGACACAGGAGGTCCACCAGCTCCTCCAGCCGATCCTCCTCGAGGGGACATCGTAGACGTCGGCACCGGTCCTACTCCTCGTCCCAGAGCCGTTCCCCGCCAAAAGGTCGCAAGAGACGGTCCGGGGGCTCAAGTCACAAGAGACAACACGAGGACACCCAGCAGCCACCTATGCCAGGGTGGCCGCAGGGGCCGTGGCAGTGGCCATATTGGGGACCTTGGTCTGCTCAGCCTGGTCAGGTTGCTGAGTCACTCCATTCTGGGATGGTACAGCCCCCACCTCTCCCGACACAGCTGCCCCCTCCACTCCCCTCTGACAGGGAGTCAGACCCGGAGGAGGGCCCCTCCACAGGGCCTGTCAGACCCGGAGGAGGGCCCCTCCACAGGGCTCCTCTTCATCTCCGGATGAGGGGACTCCAGGGACCACAGGGCACCCCTGTTCGATTTCCGGGCGCATCAAGACCTCCTTAAGCAGGTAGCCTCTAATTTGGGGATACCGCTTAAGGAGATGTCAGAGGAGGATGACCCCCTCTTTGGGCCTTCGGGCTCCTCAGGCCCCTCTTGAGTGGCCCTCCCAGTCCATGAGAGGGTTATGAAAATTGTAAAGGCCCTTTGGCAAACGCCTTCCTCTGTTCCCCCAACATCAAAGGGAACAGAAAGGAAATACTATGTGCCGAAGGAAAACTTTGAGTTCCTGTATAACCATCCCCTCCCAGGAACTCTAGTTGTGGATGCGGCAAACCAAAGAGATCGCCAGGGGGGGTCAAGGTAGTACCCCCAAGGATAAGGAGGGGAAGAAGTTAGATTTCTTTGGCCGCAAAGTTTATTCCACGGCGGCTTTGCAACTAAGAGTGGCAAACCATCAGGCCCTCTTAGGGAAATACAATCAGAACCTGTGGGGGTCAATGCAGCATCTGATCTCAGCACTTCCGGCTGATCAAGCGGCTGACCTGGCCACCCTGGCTCAGGAAGGGGAGACGGTAGCCCAAGCGGCCCTGCAATCCGCCAGCGATGTGGCAGATACCGCTGGCAGGGCAATGGCCTCGGACATAGTAATGCGCCGATGTTCCTGGCTGCAGGCATCAGGGTTGTCCGTTGAGGTCCAGCAAGCCATCCAAGACCTCCCCTTTGAGGGTTCCGCCCTTTTCTCAGAAAGGATGGATGATAAACTACACGCCCTTAAAGATTCAAGGGCTACCCTGCGGTCGTTAGGGTTATACACCCCGCAGGCATCGAGACGCCAGTCTCGCCCACAGCCGCAAAGGCAGCCACTTCCCCCGCCAAGACAAGCCCCCAGGGCCGCTCAGCAGAGATGGGGGCGGGAGCGCTTCAGGGGCCCTAACCTCCGTGGTCGGCAGGGTTCTTCTGCGCGGGCGCAGCATGGTGCAAAAACCGGGAGTGGCAACAGTAATAAACGTTTTTGACGGCGACTGTGAGGGTGGCGCTCTTCCTTTTCCCCGGGAGCTCGACCCACCCTTTCGAAATAGGCTTCGGCCTTACTACCAGGCTTGGGAATCGATTACTGCGGACCGTTGGGTCCTAGGGGTGGTCCTTAAGGGTTATGCCCTTCAGCTTACGGCCCGTCCCCCGGACTCCCCTCCCATTCTATCCCCTATGAGGGACCCCGCGCATAAGCAGCTACTCATTCAGGAGGCACATTCACTCCTGAGCCTCGGTTCCAATTGAGGAGGTCCCGGAGGGGGAAAAAGGAAGAGGATTTTATTCCAGATATTTCCTGATCCCCAAGGCCAAGGGTGGCCTAAGACCGATCCTGGACCTACGCCGTCTGAATAGATATATCAGACGTATCAAATTTCGTATGGTTTCCCTAGCCTCCATAATTCCGGCATTAGACCCAGGGGATTGGTACGCGGCCCTTGATCTAAAGGACGCCTATTTTCATATCTCCATCTTGCCAAGGCATAGGAGATTCTTGAGATTCATGATAGAAGGAGGTCACTATCAATTTGCGGCCCTCCCGTTTGGTCTGTCATCAGCCCCAAGGGTCTTCACAAAGTGTATGGCTGTAGTGGCAGCCTATTTACGCCGTAGGGGAATTCAGCTCTTCCCATACCTGGATGACTGGCTCATTAAGGGCAGATCCAGGTCTCAAGTGCAAGACAGCCTGGAGCTGGTCTGCGCCACATGCACCAGACTGGGGCTTGTCATTAATGAACAACAGTCCACTCTTACCCCGGTACAGCGCATTGACTTTATTGGGGCTACGCTTGATGCGGTTCAGGCTAGAGCCTTCCTGCCACGGTCGCGTTTTGAGGCAATGGGTTCCATTATTGCAGAGTTGCATAGGTCCCCCATGACGACAGCTAGGCACTGCCTACAGCTGTTGGGACATATGGCAGCCTCCACCTATGTGGTGAGGCTAGCTCGCCTCAAACTCAGACCCTTACAGGTCTGGTTAGCTTCGGTCTATATTCCCTCTACTCATGTACTGACCAAGGTGGTCACGATTCCCCCACAGGTGCTGTCCTCCCTTCATTAGTGGATGATCCTGAGGGAGGTGCTCAAAGGAGTCCCATTCAGAGATCTGGCTCCGTCAGTATCCCTTATCACAGATGCCTCGGATGTGGGATGGGGAGCCCACATCAGCGGCAATCTGGGCACCCAAGGGTTATGGTCACCGATGGAGAGATCCCTACACATCAACGTCCGCGAGCTCAGGGCGGTCCGTTTGGCCTGCAAAACCTTCCTCAGATTCCTGAAGGGCAGGGCGGTACGGGTCCTCACAGACAATACGGCAGCCATGTTCTATATGAACAGGCAGGGGGGAGCGCGTTCCTCGGCCCCGTGCCAGGAAGCCACGCGTCTCTGGGAATTTGCAGTGAGGCACAACTTTCATTTGTTTACCTATCACCTCCCGGGGAACAGGAACGACGAGGCGGACCGCCTCAGTCGGTCGTTCTCACCCAGGCACGAGTGGTCGCTGCACCAGGAGGTGGCAGCTTTAGTTTTTCGAAAGTGGGGAGTTCCCCAACTGGACCTGTTCGCGTCGTCGCGGAACAAGAAGTGCCCCATTTACTGCTCACTTCGAGGTCGAGAGCCGGGCTCCCTTTCCGACGCGTTCCTAGTGGAATGGGGAGGGGCCCTAATGTATGCATTTCCCCCCATTTCGCTCCTCCCTCAGGTCCTTCTCAAAATCAAGAGGGACAAGGCGAATGTCATATTGATTGCCCCAGCGTGGCCGAGACAGTACTGGTACAGTACACTGCTCCACCTATCTATCGCCACACCGATTACACTCCCTGGGCGATACGACCTGCTCTCCCAGGACCAGGGGTGCCTTCTGCACCCGGACCTGGACTCCCTCCATCTAACAGCCTGGAGACTCTCTGGCTGACGGAAAGTGAAAGGGCTTGTTCCTTACAGGTCCAGCAGGTTCTGCTTGGTAGCAGAAAACCCTCCACACAGGTTACATACCAAGCTAAGTGGAGGCGCTTTACGGGTTGGGCGGAAGCTAGGGGTATCGCACCAGCCTGCTCACCTATACAGGTGATCCTGAAGTATCTCCTATACCTTAAAACCCAGGGCTTAGCCCTGGTATCCCTGAAGGTTCACCTGGCAGCTATTTCAGCTTTTCACCAGCCGCTGCAAGGGAGGTCACTGTTTTCCCACCCCATGTCGGTTAGTTTTCTAAAAGGGGTGGAGAGGATGTTTCCTCAGGTCCGAGATCCAATCCCCCCCTGGGATTTAAACCTGGTCCTCACCATGCTGACAGGACCTCCCTTTGAACCCATGGTCACGTGCTCCCTGTTACTCCTCTCCTGGAAGGTAGCGTTCCTGGTGGCCATCACTTCCGCCAGAAGGGTCTCTGAGATAAGAGCCCTAACTTCGGAGCCCCCCTATACGGTCTTTTACAAGGATAAGATTAGGTTGAGGCCCCACCCAGCCTTCCTTCCTAAGGTGGTGTCCCAATTCCACTGTAACCAAGACATTTTCCTCCCTGTGTTCTTCCCAAAACCCCACGGGTCGGAAGAGGAACAGAGATGGCATTCGCTGGATGTCAGGAGGGCCCTGGCACACTACCTGGAGAGGACCAGACAGACCCTTTCGTAAATCGTCACAGCTGTTTGTAGCTGTGGCGGACAGGATGAAGGGTTCTCCCATCTCCGCCCAGCGGATCTCTTCTTGGATCACGTCTTGCATTAAGGCATGTTACGAGCAGGCGAAAGTGCCTTTACCAGGAATGGTGACGGCACATTCGACTAGGGCTCAGGCCTCTTTGGCAGCCTTCCTAGAGAACGTGCCACTGCAGGACATCTGCAGGGCTGCCACCTGGTCATCAGTTCACACTTTTACGACCCATTATGCCATTGTTCAACAGGCTAGAGACGACGCAGCTGTTGGCAGAGCCGTATTGAGTAGAGCTGCTCGTCAGTGACTCCTATCCGCCTCCATGGGTATGGCTACTCAATCACCTAAATTGGAATGCATATGAGCAATCACTCGAAGAGAGAAAACAAGGTTACTTACCAGTAACTGTTGTTCTTCGAGATGTGTTGCTCATATCCATTCCAAACCCACCCCCCGTCCCCGCTGTCGGAGTCGGCAGAAAGAAGGGACTGGGGGCCCGCGGGGCCAGCAGTGCCCTTTATACCGCGATATGAGCGCGGCACTCCAGGGGGCGTCTGAGCTGGCCCTGCGGGCAGGCTAAGGGAAAAAGGTTCCGGGAATCTGTGCACGGGGCGCGCACACACCTAAATTGGAATGGATATGAGCAACACATCTCGAAGAACAACAGTTACTGGTAAGTAACCTTGTTTTATTAGTTACTGGAAAGATTCTGTTCACCCCTATAATGTACTATAGTTTTCATCTCCTTCCCCTGGGGAATGATACTGACAGGCACATACCCAGATCTCTGGGGTTTAAATGATATCTTTCTTGCCAAGAGTCAATCACTATCAGTGACTGGCACTCTGTGTGTTGGTTGTCTGGGAGAGAGATACATATCTCAACCACATTGCCTCAATCTCAAGACTTGTGCCAGAAAATCAAGGGAGGTCAAGCGAAGGCTTATCCTGATGGAAGATTCACTGCACCTGGCTTCCGACCCCAGACCACCAACCTCCCACGGACAGTGTTCCCCACCAACCCCAGTGATGGCTTCCAGCAGACATTCTCTGCCACCTTCAATGAGGAAATTGCATTCCTCAGAAAAGGTTGTCAAAAAACAGGAAATAACCTCCCCTTCCAGGGAACCAGCTAAAAAGAAATGATCCCTGGCTCATTTGACATTCTTGGTATGGACTGTGGCGCAGTTGAGCGCCTACAGATCAGCAGGATCCTCAGGTATCACTGGTACAATGAAAGCCAAAGATCCGAGGCAAACAGGCTCTAAGAGGAGTTGGCAGAGAGAAGCTTTCCTCCACGGTGCTGTTGGAGCCATTTAAACTTGTAGCATCAGGCAGCTCAGCATCGCAGTCTCTGGCGCCAGCTACTGGTCTCTTGGCTTAAAGCAGAGCTGGTATTGACAGCCAGTACAGCTATAACTGCAGCAGGGCCGCCAACAATGTCCTCCTCAGTACCAATGATTGCAAGAATTTCTTTTCCACAAAGACTTCCTAGTCTCTACAACCCTGGAATCTTCCCTTCTCGGTATTGATATTACTCTGGCATGATTGGTGCTGTGTCAATTGACAACACCATCCAGATCAGCCCCACTCTTTTCCAGTAAGGAGAATGAGGAGGAAGGGGATGTTTACTCCTCACACCATTTCTCACCGATTCAGACAATTTCCAGACCAGGTCCACCTGAACAACCGAGATATCACCCCAGGGGTAACACACTTTAGTGATACGAACATTCATGTATACCACCACCAATGCCATTCCTGCTGCAATGATCTTATTGGGATCCACGGGCTGCGTATAGGCAGCATTATTCTAGGCCTCCTAATACCCACAGAGACAGACTGAGACACTTCCCTTCAGACTCTTACCTCTGAGCCTCAGGAAGACACTTTTGAAGAGCAGAAGCAGATTCTGGATCAGAAAAATGCTCTACCAACCAATCTTTCTTTGTCCTCTTCAGACGAAGGATGACTTTAAGCAATTTAAGAGGATTGCTGACTCACTCAAGATACCCATGGAAGAAGTCACAGAGTCCCAACACAAACTGTTGGACATTTTACAAACGTCAACCTTATTGAAGGTTGCAGGCCCCATAAATGAGGCACTCATGTACCCAGCTAAAATCATCTGTCAGACCCCCAAAATGATACCACCCATTTGTAAGAGTGCCAACAAGAAGTATTACGTCCCCTCTAAGGGACTGGATTTTCTGTTGTCATATCCCCCACCAAATTCCTTAGTGGCAGATGCAAGTGGGGCAGACAATACCACTCCAGAACCACCCTGTCTGACAAAGACTGAAGAGTTCATGGCAAATATACTCTCACCACATGCCATTTGCTCAAGACTTGTGACAAAATCAGGATCACGATGGAAGATTCACTACAAACGAACCAACCAGACCACCAGGCTCAGGGGTAACCTGATGGCACCAGCAACAGTTCTCACTGATGGCCAAATTACTCACCACCAATGACTCCTAAAAAGGAGTTTAGGATCAAAAAAGAAGGATGATCAGAAACAGATTCTGGATCAAGCTCTACTACCACAGCCTAGGATTCAATCCCTCATTTGACATTCTTGGATGGACTGAGTCAATCACTATCAGTTGGCACTCTGTGTGTTGGTTGTCTGGGAGAGAGATACATATCTCAACCACATTGCAATCTCAAGACTTGTGCCAGAAAATCAAGGAGGTCCATTTTATCCTGATGGAAGATTCACTGCACCTGGCTTCCGACCCCAGACCACCAACCTCCCACGACAGTGTTCCCCACCAACCCCAGTGATGGCTTCCAGCAGACATTCTCTGCCACCTTCAATGAGGAAATTGCATTCCTCAGAAAAGGTTGTCAAAAAACAGGACCTCCCCTTCCAGGGAACCAGCTAAAAAGAAATGATCCCTGGCTCATTTGACATTCTTGGTATGGACTGTGGCGCAGTTGAGCGCCTACAAATCAGCAGGATCCTCAGGTATCACTGGTACAATGAAAGCCAAAGATCCGAGGCAAACAGGCTCTAAGAGGAGTTGGCAGAGAGAAGCTTTCCTCCACGGTGCTGTTGGAGCCATTTAAACTTGTAGCATCAGGCAGCTCAGCATCGCAGTCTCTGGCGCCAGCTACTGGTCTCTTGGCTTAAAGCAGAGCTGGTATTGACAGCCAGTACAGCTATAACTGCAGCAGGGCCGCCAACAATGTCCTCCTCAGTACCAATGATTGCAAGAATTTCTTTTCCACAAAGACTTCCTAGTCTCTACAACCCTGGAATCTTCCCTTCTCGGTATTGATATTACTCTGGCATGCTTGGTGCTGTGTCAATTGACAACACCATCCAGATCAGCCCCACTCTTTTCCAGTAAGGAGAATGAGGAGGAAGGGGATGTTTACTCCTCACACCATTTCTCACCGATTCAGACAATTTCCAGACCAGGTCCACCTGAACAACCGAGATATCACCCCAGGGGTAACACACTTTAGTGATACGAACATTCATGTATACCACCACCAATGCCATTCCTGCTGCAATGATCTTATTGGGATCCACGGGCTGCGTATAGGCAGCATTATTCTAGGCCTCCTAATACCCACAGAGACAGACTGAGACACTTCCCTTCAGACTCTTACCTCTGAGCCTCAGGAAGACACTTTTGAAGAGCAGAAGCAGATTCTGGATCAGAAAAATGCTCTACCAACCAATCTTTCTTTGTCCTCTTCAGACGAAGGATGACTTTAAGCAATTTAAGAGGATTGCTGACTCACTCAAGATACCCATGGAAGAAGTCACAGAGTCCTAACACAAACTGCTGGACATTTTACAAACGTCAACCTTATTGAAGATTGCGCGCCCCATAAATGAGGCACTCATGTACCCAGCTAAAATCTTCTGTCAGACCCCCAAAATGATACCACCCATTTGTAAGAGAGCCAACAAGAAGTATTACGTCCCCTCTAAGGGACTAGATTTTCTGTTGTCATATCCCCCACCAAATTCCTTGGTGGGAGATGCAGTGAACAAATGGGGCAGACAATACCACTCCAGAACCACCCTGTATGACAAAGACTGGAAGCAGTTAGGCCTTTTGGGCACAAGGCCTGTTCGTTCGCAACTCTGCAATTCAGAATCACCAGTTACTACCCACTGATGGCCAAATATACTCACATGAATTTCTCTAAAATATCTGAGTTTATTGATTGCATCCCTGATGACAAAAAAGAATTCAAAGCATTTATCTCCGAGGGTCACCTTCTTGACCGGATGGCTGTACAAGCTTAATTGGACACAGCTGCATGGTCCATTGCTATGGCTGTAGTTATTCGACATGCTTTGTGGCTACACTTCTCTGTGTTTCTGAAAGAGGTACAGGCTACCATTGTGGATCTTCCTTTTGAGGGCCCATTGATGAATCCCTTCATACTCTGAAATATTCCAGGGTAACCCTTGTGTCCATTTACACACCTGTGCAAAGAAGGATGCCAGGGAAATACCATTCAGCACATCTTACTGAGATCTGCCCCATATGACCAAACACCGAGACAGTACGACTCATAAAACGGAGACAGTGGTCTACAAGATGTAGGCTACTTCCATCTCAGCCATTGACATACAACAACCCTTCTCCAAAACAACAATTTTGAGGGTTTGGTCAAGGGCCCATGATGCCTGCCCCAATTCCAAGTGCTGAAACCACCAACAACTATCCATCCTTTTGGAGACCATCTGACCCCATTCCACCTAATATGGCAGACCATCACCTCAGACAAATGGGTATTAGAAATTATCAACATTGGTTACTTAATTCAATTTACCTCCTTCCCCTCCACCCACCCTTTCTCCCCATCCCTCTTTAGGGACCGTTCTCATAAGCACCTTCTGCAACAGGAAATAAACCATCTCCTGCACTTGGGTGCTGTAGAACCAGTCATGACACAATGCAGAGGGAAGGGGTTTTATTCCCACTACTTCTTAACCCAGAAATAGAGTGGGGGATAGTGGCCCATTCTTGACCTAAGGAAACTGAACAAGTTTGTGAAGATTCAGCGGTTAGAATCATAGAAGATTAGGGTTGGAAGGGACCTCAGGAGGTCATCTATTCCAACCCCCTGCTCAAAACAGTTTCAGAATGGTCACCTTAGCAATAATAATCCCACCACTGAAATAAGAGGACTGGTTTTCGTCAGCTTCCAAGCACATATTTTCAGATCTCCATGCACCCATCACACAGGAGATTCCTCAGGTTTTTTCTGGGACAAGATCACTGCCATTACAAGGTACTGACTTTTGGCCTCTTTACAGCTCCTAGGGTGTTTCCCAAGGTTCTTGCAGTGGTCGCGGTACACCTCCGCAAGCAAGGGATCATATTCCCCTACTTGGATGACTGTCTCCTCAAGGCCCACTCCCAGGACGGCACCCTAGCAGCTACTCAAAGACGATGGCTCTCATCTCACAAACTCGGTCCCCAGTTCGTAGCAGTGCATAGGATTCTTTCATCCTAAGTGCAGGATTTTGCACTTGTCCTTGTTCAATCTCATCAGATTTTTTCTGGCCCAATCTTCCAATTTGTCTAGGCCACTCTGTATCCTATCCCTACCTTCCAGGGTATCTACCACTGCCCTTAGTTTAGTGTCGCTGCAAACTTGCTGAGGATGCAATCCACCCCACTGTCCAGATCATTAATGAAGAAATTGAACAAAACTGGCCCCAGCACCGACCCCTGGGGCACTCTGCTTGTTACTGCCTGCCAACTAGACATTGAGATGTTGATCACTATCTGTTGAGTCCAACAATCTAGCCAGATTTCTGTACATCTTATAGTCCCTTCATCCAACCCATACTTCTTTAACTTGCTGATAAGAATACTGTGGGAGACTGTATCAAAAGCTTTGCTAAAGTCAAGGTATATCACGTCCACTGCTTTCCCCACATCCATAGAGCCATTCATCTCATCATAGAAGGCAATCAGGTTGGCCAGGCATGACTTGTAAGGCATCACAGACATCTGTAAAGCAGCCACCTGGGCATCAGCCCACACCTTCATGGAGCACTATGCAACTGAGGAAGACTCGACTTTGGATGCTCTTTTAGAATTAACGGTCTTAACATTGCTTGCGGATCCAACTCTGAAAGCCCATCCTTCCAATCATGCGGGGCACTGCTCTACAGTCACCTAAAGTGAAGTAGCTACAGGGTCACTGCTCGAAGAAGAAGGAAAGGTTACTCACCTTGTGCAGTAACCGAAGTCCTTTGAGATGTGTGTCCTGTGGATGCTCCACTACCCGCCCTCCTCCCCTCTACTTTGGAGTTCAGACAAGCACCCAGCAGTGGAGGAAAACTGAGGACAGTTTTGCCATACAGCACTATGAAGCTGACAGGGTGGTGCGAGACAAGGGGAGTGCATTTGCGACCCAAACGGTTTCTACTACTAAGAATCTCCGATCGCAGGCGCAGGGACGCAGACTCACCTAAAGTGGAGCATCCACAGGCACACCTATCTTGAAGAACCTCAATTACTGCATAAGATGAGTAACCCTCTTGTGTTGTAAGAACCCGTGGGACTAGAAACTGACCTCAACTTCCTGACTCTATCTGCCAGCTGCCTGCAATTTGGTGCTTGACCCTGATTTACTGACATTCTGAGCTGACTCACTTCTAACCCTGCTACTCATCTCCAGACTGCAGATGAGCAGCTGACTAGTTTATGCAGGCCACCATGGCTCAGCCCTGATAGGTGTCAGCATTTTCAATATCAGGACAGCTTTCTCCTGTCTTTAGAAGGTTTTAGTCACTAGTGGCTAACACTTCCTCACCAGAAATTTTCCATTTTAGTATAGCTGGGCAACTGGCTAATAAAAGCCTCCATACACCAATTGGTCTTGTGCATGTCAAGCACTAATAATCTTCTGTCTCACCTATGCTTTATTAACCACATCAAGAACAAGCATGTGCCAGGTAATGAATGGTTTACTGGGGAGCTTTACTAAACCCCAACAGTGGGATTAGACCTCCCAGGATGAGAGAGAGCTGAACACGCCGTCTGTCAAGTCATGACCCTCAGGGAAATGCAGACTGCATCAGCCGAACAAGGCAACTCATCTGGCTAAATTCCTCAACTCTCAGGTGGGTTGAGTGGTCCTCGTAAGTGGGCTTCTTTCCAATATGGGGAAGACCCAAAGTAGAGATCTTTGCTCCTCCACCAGCTGCAAAACCTTTGCACTGGAACAGCTAAGTCCTGGCATAGTGCACTGGAGATTGAAGTACTGAAAATCATCTTTTTCTTGTAAACATGTAAGCAAACACAACCCATGATGCAGAGAGAATGCTATAAACTATGAGGATCTCCTGGACCCTAAACTAAAGAAATCCTTTCACCCTGTGCTTTTCCTGATAGAAAAACTGATACCTTCTTGCAAGTGGCTGATCCTTGACTCCTTTAAAGCATTTTAGAATGTTTGCATCCTCCTAGCTTCTTGGAAGCTGTGGTGTTCAGTAATCACTCTGGGACCAAGTGCTTGAAAGAAATCCTCTGTATTCACTGATACAGTTCCAGCTGCTTCTGCATAGCAGAACCCAGGCTTCTGCAGCACTCCTTTTTCAAACTAGCTTTATCTATCCCTCTATACTTCTGCAAATCCCCAGTTCCTCTGACCTTGACATTAGACACTTTAGGTCTCAGCTTCCTCTTAAACAAATTATAGGTAGGTGACAATCCATGTTTCATCCTGTAATTTAACAGTGCTAAGCATAGCTGAGAGGCCTACTCTGCAGTCTTTTTCAGTAGCCACTTTATTATTTTAACACTATTTTCCACCAATTCATAGAAGTGGAGATAATGAGGACTAGTACTTATTCCTAAACCCAAACTTCACAGCAAATTGCTTAAGCTCATGTCCACTAAATTGCAGCCCATTGTCAGACATTACAATCTCAGGTATGTTATGTCTAGGGAAAATATAAGCACATTTACTTGTTTAGCTAAAGTAGCTTCTTGTAAAGCTATCTGAGGTAAGTGAGAATAATAGTCTAGGACGAGTACATAGTTTTTTCCAGTTAATGTAAACAAATCTATGCCTAATTTGCTCCTGGAGGTCAGTTTTTCCTGGGCAATCAATATGGGCTCTTTAGCCTCACTTAGCCTGCATTTCTGGCATATGCATCAAATTGTGACAACTTCCTCAATGTTGGTGTTCATTTGTGACCAGTATAAAACATCTTTAGCCCTTTTCTTAGATTTTTCAGTTCCTAAATGACCTTCATGTATTCAAAATCCCATCTAGGATGGAGCTCTTCCCCCTGAACTGGTCGATAGGGGTTCGGAACATCCTTTCCTGGCCCTAATAACCTAATCGCTTTCTGCAGGTTCTCATTCTGAGGTGTTGCTGTGGCAATCACAATCCACATTTCTTTTGAGACAGCTGTTGTTTTTATTTATTTATTTATTTATCAAATTGTCATTTTATCAAATTTGACTTTTTTCTAGGGAGTGTGCCTGCAAATCCCTCTCAGGTGTGTCTTTGTTTGGCAAATCAGACATTTGTGGAGGGGTGGGGGAGGTGGGAGGGAGAGGTTGTCAGGCTGCATTGGGCAATGGCAATAGGTTGTTAATGGTCTGTTACATGGCTTTATACACCCACGTACTAAGGGCAAGGCTGCCATCGCTCTGTGAGCATAGTGACACTCAGTTTTTGTTAGCAGCTGTGATGTGTAAATCACCTGTCCCCAGTTTTAACCATACTGCTGTAAGGGGACAGCACCAATATTCTCCTTGGAGGAGTCCATAAAGAACTTAGTTTTGTGATGGGGCCTCATTATTTAAACATAAGAACATAATTAACTTCTTCAGTTTCTCAAATTCTTTATTAAAATTTGCATGACATGTCTGTTGGACGTCTTTGCACAGCAGCGTTCTTAGGTTGTTGGTTTGGGCAGCTAATTAGGCACAAATTTCCCTATGAAGTGCAGCATTCCGAGGAATCTTTGTACCCCTTCCTTCTCTGTTGGGCAGGCATGCTGGTGATGGTCTCAGCCTTACTGTGATCTACCCATACATCTTGCTGTGTTAACTTCTCTCCCAGGTATGTAATTTCCATTACATAGAATTTTCATTTTTGTTTGTTTAGCTCTTGCTCTTTCCAAAGCTGCCCAGAACCTCTGGTCATGCTCTTCTACTATTTTTCCCCAGATCAGAATATCTAGGTAAACCTTAATTCCCTTACAATATCAAAAATTCGTTTTAATTTCCATTGAAACATTTCAGTTGCAGAACGCAACCTGAATGGAGGACTGCAGAAACCGTCTCCCCCCAAAGGGTGTATGGAATTTGCACAAACTTTTTTTGTAAGAGCACCTGTTTGAAACTTTCATTGACTGTAGAGAAATATTTGGCATCAGTTATATTCCCCAAAATTTCTCCTCTTATGGGTAGTGGGGAAATTGTTTCCTTTTTACATGTTTAATTTGGGTCTATATAGGTTTCTGTGTCTCTCTTTGTAGGGGAAAAAGACCAATGAGTGTACATGCTCTGTTGATTCTTCTGATTGCTCTGTGATTCCCTGAGCAATAAGTCTGTCTAGATCCTACTTTAGCCTCTGCCTTAGGGTCAGAAGAACTTTCTTAGAGTCATGAATTGTGGGGTAGATGCATTCTTTCAGCTATATTCTGTACTCTCTTGAGATCTTTGCTATGCCCTGTAAAATGTCTTCAAACTCTTTCTCAGTTGTTTTGGTCCCCTCTCCCCCCACTGAATGCTCTCTCTTGATGAGACTAAGGGCTTAAATTAAGACAACTTTATCCCAATAATGGGTGCTGTTTTTCTTGATACTAATTAATATAAATTTTATATTTCCAGTTTACTTATCCATATGTCTAGTTTGCATATTCCTTTGGGGAGGATAGCTTCACTAACATAAGCCCTGAGTTCTATGTGTTCACCTTCCAGTTCTTGTGGCTTTTCTCTGCATGCTAATTTCAGCATGAAAGGAATCAGTTTTAAGAATTTGCTGATGTGCCAGTTTGATTTTAAAGCTGAAATCTAACAAACTTGATTTGCCAATTGAAGAAGTGTTCTAGGCCATATGAGAAAACCCCTGTTTTGTCCAGGGAGGGCTAGCTTATTATTTTGACACTGGGTTCTGTTAACTTGAACAGTATTTCTTCTTTGAATAGTGTCCCTATGGGTGCACCACTTCAGGTGTACGTGTACCTCTCAAGCCATTGATTGGAGATTTCAAGCTAATAGTGTCTGTTGACCCACGCATGAGCCCTACGCATGAGCCCTGTGCCTCCTCGTGACAAATACCAAGAGACACAGACAGTTTCAGGACCTCATTAGAAGGGTAGCTGATACCCTGCAGATCCCTCTAGAGGAAGTCAAAGATCTGTAGCACACCCTCCAGATTAGTACTATATATTAATGAGGCTGTCCTGGATCCGGCTAACATGATATGGGAGACACCAGCTACTATTCCACCAATGTGGTAAAAGGCAGATAAGAAGTAATATGTACCCCTTAAGAATTCCATCTTTTTATTTGTGCATCCCCCACCTAACTCCCTAGTAGTGGATGAACAGGATAGTTCTTCTTTGAGTGGTGTCCCTGTGGGTCCTCCACTCAAGGTGTTTGACATGTCATTGCATCCTAGATTGGAGATTTCCATCAGCAGTGCCAATCTGGGTCATGCATTTGTAGCCCCCATCTCGTGGCACCATTGGTGCTTTGTGCTTCATGCTCATGACCTGACCCCCTCAGTTCCTTCTCAACCATCCACAGTCCAAAACAGAGTCCTCAGCATTTCTCTAATTAGCTCATATTAGTGAATGCATAGTGCATAGACAGTATCTGTTTTAATCAATAGTTAGCTGCTTATCCTTTCCCCAGTTAAAAAAAAAAACCCAAATTTTCTCTCCTCCTCTTCTTCCCCTCATAGACTAGATTAGTTCTCTCCCTCAGGGGACTGACCATTATGCCTGGTTCTCCAGGCTTCAGGAGATGTACGTCCTGTAGGGATGACATCTCGGCATCAGATGGACACTCCCAGTATGTCCGATGCCTCGGTGAGGGACACATTATTCAAAAGTGTTCCCACTGCAAAAATCTAAAGGCTAGGGCCAGAAGACACAGGAATCTTCAACCCAAACTGATCCTAATGGAGAAGTCATTGAGACCCCTCTCTGACCCTGACCGTGAAACTTCACTCCGACCCATGGAAAAATCATTGCTGAAAAGGGTTGCAACTTCTCCTCAAAGCCCTCCAAAATAGAAGAGCCCACTGGCCAGATCAAAGGTGCCTAGACTCAGCACCTGCAAGGCACTAGGCACTTCAGGTACTATTAGATCAGTGGAATTGAAGGATGCTCAGTGATCCGGTCTGGAATCGAGGTCCAAGACAAAAACCACCTCCTCCACTATGGCACCGACTATTATGGTGCTGACGCCGAATGCGGCACCAACCTCAAGGCAGAAACTACTTCGAGGGCTGCATCAACTCTGAGCGCGGCACCCATGACATAGGAGCTGACCACTACATCAACACTGACTCCACCGAATGAAATTATGGTGCCAACATCGGTAGCCAGCCAGTAACACAAGACAAAATCACATTATTGCCACCAAGGCCATATACGGGTGACTTCTACACCCCAGTCACCAGCATTTGGAACAGATACATCCCCACCTCTCACATAGCTCCAGATGAAGCCCTCTCTCCAATACCATTCTTCAGCAAAGATGAGGACAGTGAAAAGGAAGGAGTCTTTTCATCCCACCACTCCCTCACCTCGCAGACCAACTTCCATCTCCTCAAAATGTAGGACACATGCCAGATACCACAGGCAATTGTAGTATGGACCACAAAAGTTTAGACCACCCATGCCTTACCCTATGCAATGGCCCAACTGAGAGGCATGGTTGTTTACACAAGGGTTTATAGCAGACCCCCAAGCTCTCATAGGGATAGAACCAGATCCCCGTCTCTCTCGATTCCACCGGATCTGGAGCCACCTCAGAAGCCATTGAAGAGATGGAAGGCACGACTGAGCAGGAGACATCACCAGCGGTGCACAACTCTTCTTCGTCATCGGACAAAGCTATAATACCACCTCCGCCTATAATGGCAAATGACTTCAGACAATTCCAAGATCTATTCAATAGCATTGCACAAAGCCTCAAATACCACTTGAGGAGGTCTCTGAAACCCACCGTAAGCTTCTCAGATTTTTACACACCGTTGCTTTGTCTAAAACAGCACTGCTAATGGATGAAGCACTGATGGAGCCTGCCAATAACATCTGGCAAACCCCAGCCACAATCCCACCAATATGTAAAAGGGTGGACAACAAATACTATATCCCCTCCAAGGGTACAGAATTTCTCTTTACCCACTCCCTTCTAACTTCCTCATTATAGAGGCGACTAACCAAAGGAACAAACAGACCCAACATAAATCCACACCTCAGGATAAAGACTGGAAAATAATGGACTTATTTGGCTGCAAAGTATATTTATTGGCCACACTGCATCTATGTGTAGCCAATTATGTTGCGCTATTATTAGACTACGGTTATAACAGTTACACAAGATTGATGTATTTTATTGAGGTAATCCCAGAAGAAAGGTGAGAACAATTCAGATCCCTCGTAAACGAAGGTCATCTTGTTGCGAGAACTGCCTTTCAGGCTTCTCTCGACATAGTGGACATGACGGCGAGAACAGCTCTGATGGTTGTAATGCACAGGGCATCATGGCTCCAATCAGCGGCCTTACCAATGGAGTTGCAGTCCACAATTGAAGACCTTCCCTTTGATAAGACCAAGCTGTTTGCTGCAAAGACGGATGAGGTTCTCCACATGATGAAAGATTCATGGGTCACTTTATGAACAGTTGGTGTATATATACTCCTGCACCAAGAAGAATTCTTAAAGGGCAGCCAAAGGAAATGGTACAAAGACACACTCAAGGTCACCCTCAAGCACAGAGGTATTGACATCAACAACTGGGAGGAGCAAGCTGCTTACCACTCAGTGTGGCACCATCTTGTTCTTCAAGTTGCATGCCACTTCGAGGCCCAATAACTCAATACCAAGGTGGAACGGCGGGTGTGGAGGAAGGAGAAGGAGACCAACCTGGAGCTGCGAATCCCACTACTGCCAAAGAACAAGTGCATCCAGAATTGGGCTCCTCAGTCATCTGAAGACCCACCAAGTCTGACAGACGTCATCCTCATTTCCGAGGGACTGTTGATAACAAGCTGGGAATCTTTGACTTTGTTTGGCATCATCAGTATTCTGTTTAAATTCCCTATGCACCGAAGCAATGAAATTGTGGAATTGGTGCATACCATAAAAAGTCAACATATCAGTGGCATACTTACCTGGATACCAGAACACCACTGCAGACCCCCTCACCAGACACTTTGGCCAGAATCATGAGTGGGAACTGAACAATGAAAAATATATTTCGACAGTGAGGTCATCCAGTTGTTGATCCCTTTGGCATGAAACAAAACCGCAAATGCCCCTTTTTTGTTCAAGGGCGGGACTAGGACCAGGTTCACTGGGGGATGTCATTCTCCTCAGCTGGAACAAAGAACTCCTCTATGCATTTCCACCCATCCTGATGATAGCCAGAGCCATCCACAAAATAAGAGATGACAAGGTGACTGTGATAATGATAGGACCCCATGTGGCCCAGACAGACATGGTACTCCAATCTCCTGCAGATGTCAACATAGAAACTGATCACTCTCCCACTTTGGTACGATCTCCTATCCCAGGACAGTGGCCAGATTTTTCACCCTGAGCTACAGAAGCTCCATTTAACATCATGGTTCCTAACTGGTTCCGCCCGGAGGAGCTAGAATGCTCGGAACAAGTTAAACACAAATTAATAAATAGTAGAAAACCTACAACAAGGAAAACTTACCTGCAGAAATAGTATAAATGCGAGTCATGATGCAAGGATAGACAAATCCTTGCTGCACCCACATCTATTCCGCCTATCTTGGAATATGTCATAGAACTAAAAAAATTCAGTTTATCAATTAGGACCTTTAAAGAACATTTATCAACAATTACTTTCTTCCACGACAAGATCAATGACACAACTGTATTCACTCACCCAATAGTAAAATCATTCATGGTGGCGCTACAAAGGGTATTTCCAGTCATATGTGCCCCCACAACACTGTGGGACCTAAATCTAGTACTAAGGGCCATTACTAGGACACCATTCGAATATATGCAATATGTTCACTTCTCCATGTCTATGAAAGTGTGCTTTCTAGTAGCCATCATACTGTATAGGCCTGCTGTGTAGGGGAGATCGGGGCACACATGGCCCACTCACCTTACACAATTTTTTAACAAAGATCAGTCTTATACCTCACCCAAAGTTTTTACCAAAAATAGTATCAGATTTTCATATAAACCAACCTTTTTAACTTACCTGCCTTTTAACTGAAACCTCATAATAATGCACAGGAAACCACACTCAGACGGATGTCAGACGGGCACTAGCTGTTTACCTAGATAGAATGAAACTCTTCAGAAAATCAGGCAAGCTCTTCATATCTGTGGTGGAACACACAAAAGGCAAAGCAATATCTACACAGAAGCTATTCAAGTGGATAGCAGGATGTCCATTTATGCTATAAACAAAAGAACGTACAAGCTCCTCTAGGAACCAGAACACACTCAATGACAGACATGTCCACTATTATAGCATTCCTTAACAACGTTCTCATTACGGACATATGTAAGGCAGTTGCATGGGCCTCTGCACATATTTTCACAAAACATTTCGCAGCTGATCATGCATCCAGTAGAGAGAGATGCCCCATTAAAGTGGAGCACCCACAGGACATCACTCGAGGAAGAAGTGAGGGTTATTCACCATTTGTAGTAACTGAGGTTCTTTGAGATGTATGTTCCTTTGGGTGGTTCACAACCCACCCTGCTCCCCTCTACTTTGGAGTTCAAACACAGGACTCTACAGTAGAGAAGGAACAGAGTGGGTCGGGTTGTGCATGTACCAAAAAAGCACCAACAGCTCCGCAAGACGGGAGCTGTGCACGTGTGGCCCGGATGAGTACTGCTGTAATAATCTCTGATCAAGGACACGGGATGCAACAACACATAAAGTGGAGCACCCACAGGGACACACATCTCAAAGAACCTCAGTTACTGCACAAGGTGAGTAACGCTCTCTTCCCACAATCTCTCATAAGTCATGAGCTCCAGCCCTCTAAGAATTTTTGTTGCCCTCCATTGGACTCTTTTCAATTTGTCCACATCCTTCCTGTAGTGCAGGGCCCAAAACTGGACACAATACTCCAAATGTGGTCTCACCAGTGCTGAATAGAGAGGAATAATCACTCTCCTTGATCTGCTAGCAATGCTTCTACTAATGCAGCCCAATGTCATTAGCCTTCCTGGCAACAAGGGCACACTGTTGACTCATATTCAGCTACTTGTCGACTGTAACCCTCAGGTCCTTTCTGCAGAACTGCTGCCTAGCCAGTCGGTCCCCAGTCTGTAGCAGTGCATAGGATTCTTCCATCCTAAGTATAGGAGTCTGCACTTATCCTTGTTGAACCTCATCAGATTTCTTTTGGCCCAATCCTCCAATTTATCTTGGCCACTTTGTATCCTATCTCTGTCCTCCAGCGTATCTACCACTCTCCCCAGCTTAGTGTCATCTTCAAACTTGCTGAGGGTGCAATCCACTCCATCCTCTAGATCATTAAGGAAGATGTTGAACGAAACTGGCCCCAGGACTGACCCTTGGGGCACTCTGCTTGTTACCGGCTGCCAACTATGCATCGAGCCATAGTGATGTCATGTTAATGAATGAGACCGAAAGTACAATCGACCATCACCAGAACAGAATAGAGAAACAGTCTGTAACCAAAGTACTGTGAAACACACAAAGTAAACAAATGAAAAAAATAGATATTTTTCTGATAAATTTTTTCAGCTTTAGTAATCATGAGTGATGTTTGTAACTATAACATGTAAACATTTTTTCCAGGCAGAAATAAGATTTTTTCAGCTGAACACCAGTGTCTGTTTAATATTATGGTTTGATTCTGAGTGTAGCTTCTGTGGCTGAAGAGAGAAACAGGAACGCGGACTGGGGAGTGACACTAGCAATGTGAATTATGTGAAGGATTAGAGCTTCAAAATGTTACCTGTAGATGATTTTTTAAAATATTTATGTTTTTAGATGTACAAGCCATTTGGCCTTCGTGTTGTTCTGATTGGATTAGAACTGTGGATGGAAAGGGATCTCATTACAATTACTCACCTTTTGGATCAGGTTCTTGATTTTTTTTCAAGCTATGTTAAAAAGTTCCTTATGGGCCGTATACGTTTCGACCACACAGAATTAATTTCGTAAGATTCTTTTATTTTAATCTTTAAAGATATGATAATACTGTTCTTTATATTTATTACTATCAATATTAAGTTCAGATCTTAAAGATATTTTGCAAGAGTTTGTTTGGAAACTTGACAAACTACTCCCCAAAATGTGTCCATTATTCTCCTTCATAGCCCAGCTGCCCATTGCAGCACTGGGTTTTTCCTTGCTTCTGCAGCCTAATAGGAATGAGCTGTTTGATAGTCTCCCCTTCTTGGCAAAATCCTCAGTTCATTCTACCTCCTCTGCAACAGCACAGATGGCTTCCAGATCTCCTGATCCACATTGGACAAAGCAAATGAGAAACCCTGCTCAAATTCTAAATGATTGGCCAATCCTACAGTTTTTTACTCAGTTTGTTTCTTGTAATTTATTTTTGGGGCAGATTTGCTCAGGCTTCAGCTCCAGGGCACTCTGAGCAGTGAAATTGATAAGTAAACCTTTGAGTAGAGCCCGACTCCAGGACTGGGCAAGCTGCTGGGCTCTCCACCTGGCTTTCTGGGCATCGGGCTTTGAGCTGGGGAGGGGAGCTGCCACCTGGGCAAGTTGCAGGCAGCTGCCACCTGGCTTCCAGCCCGGGAAGTGGGCAACTGCCATCCAATCCGAGTTGGGGTAGAGGAGATTTCCTCACAGGCTGGGACCCAGGGATGTGGGCAGGTGCCAGGCAGCTGCTGCCCATCTTCAAGCCAGGGCATGGCAGACTGTCTCTCGCTTCAGAGCCAGGGTACAAGTGGCAGTCACCCAGCTACGAGCCCAGCTCGCAAGGCGCAGGAGTCTGCTGCTGGGCTCCCACCTGGCAGTTGGGACCGGGCGGGATGCGGGTGGCTGTCACCTGGCTTCCCAAAAAGCCAGCTGCTGTCACCCAGCTTCCCAGGATGGGGGTGGCTGCTGTCTACTTCCCAGCTAGGAGGTGGGACCGGGCGGGAATCCGGCGGCTGCCACCCGCCTCCCTTCACTGGGTTTTTTGCTGCGTACCCCCTGCCTCTGTCTCATGTACCCCCAGGGGTACACGTACCACAGGTTGAGAAACTATGTTTTAGAAGAACATCCAATCTTGATTTCAAAATTTCCAGTGATGGAGAATCCACCACAACCTTTGGTAAAATGTTCCAATGGTTACCTATCCTCACTCTTGGCAGATGTGTCTTGGGGAGGTGATTGAAAAATAGTTTCCTTTTGTCTTGGCAATCCTAGTGGTCATTTTATTTATAATTGATTGCTAGAGAGATCTCAGAAGTTACGAGCCTGCATCCGGGAGCACAGAATTGCAACTTCTTACCTGTTCGTTTGTTTTCTCTGTTTCCAGTCACTGACTTGTAATGTCTCATCCAGTAAACAAATAAAAGTAGAGAGTTTCCCGTATATAGATCCTGTCACCTATATGCCTAAGTGTAAGGTGTTTTGCATTCTTTCTTCTCTCTGTTATATTCTGGTTCTTTGAGTGTTGGTCCCTATGTGTATTCTACACATGGGGTACACATGCATGCCATGTGCTCAAGTCCAGAAGTTCTAACAAGCAGTGTCCATTTGCCCATAAGTGCACAGTAGATTTTCTTGTGCTCCTGACCAAGGGCATAAGAGGCAGTGTGTCTCACCAGTTCCTTCTGGCTGTTTGTGGCCTGAATCAGAATTCCTATATTCACACATTTATCCAGCTTTTACTTTTGATAGAAGCTGTACATAGATTTCTAAAGTTTTTATTCTTCGTAGCTTTTATATTAGTATAGTTAGTTTTATAGTCTACTTAGTATAGCTTGTTTTTCCCCTTACTAGGTACCTTGTGGTCTGAGACTATACGCAGAATTCAAGGTTTCAAGAATTGTCTCCTGCTCTTGCTCCCTTGCTGTGAGTGATGATCTTCATCTCTGACTCTACTGCTTGGGTGAGACACATATCTCTGTAAAGTGCAATATTTGTGTCTCATTTTCATCAAGATCTCGCAAAGTTCATGAGCTTCATCTGAGGAAACACCACATGGGGAAGGTATGAGGCCTTACTCACATCCAAGCCAGTGAGACCCCCCTCTGTATATTGGCCCCAATCGACAAGCAACACCCCTCCAAGCACATGCTTAGGAGCTGAGTCCACAGTTCCTGAAGCCAAGGACTCCCACATAGACTCTGTCTCTGAAACACACAGACTGTCATCTGCTGTACAGGAGTGCAGATCCAGACTCATCATTCATATCAGTTTGCTCACTCAAAGACTGCACTGTCTCCCAAGGGGCACAGGAACCATGAGTCCTGACTGTCAGAACCACCTGGACACCAGGATGTACAGAGACATGTATGACACTGGAGGATATCTTCCTCTCTTATCTACAATCTCCCATTCTCTCCAACCCAGGCCTCCTTAGGGAAGTTACTACACTGGAGGATGATACTACTTCAGTATCTCAGGAACCATCTCCTCTCCAATCATCAGGCAGG
This sequence comes from Emydura macquarii macquarii, assembly GCF_026122565.2. Taxonomy (NCBI): domain Eukaryota; kingdom Metazoa; phylum Chordata; order Testudines; family Chelidae; genus Emydura; species Emydura macquarii. Next base: position 85,631 of record NW_027130175.1, on the reverse strand, counting down.
AGTATCCCGATACCAAGGCTCCACCATTGGAAGGGGAGCAGTTTTTGGACTCAAAAAAGGGGAGATCTGGGTGCTGCCCCTCCAACTATGACTTTCTCAGTGTCCCCTGGTACCATATGCCATTTGGTTCCCCACAATCTTCCTGGCCTTATTGGGGAAATCTGGGTCCCTCTGGCATATGTCTGTGGCCCATGCAGGAGTCTTACCACACTTCTCCTTCTTGGCACCCACCGGATCCATTGGAGAATGAAAAGGATCATATTGACCAGTATCCACAGGTACCGACGGTACCAATGGAAATCTCATCCTCATCTCCAGATGAAGCAGTTACTCTTTCCTCTCCATCTCTGCCAAACAATCATAGGCAGTACTGTTACAGAGGAAGTTCATTTACCCCAGCTTCCAGATCTATCACTGGGGACAGACTGTAAATCACACCGCTGGTGTTCAATTAAAGGGCAATTAATAAACGCAAAACCACTGAAGTTAAGAATGAAACTATGGGGATAAACCCCAGGCCCAAAACCAACAACACAACCCTGGGTTCCCTCAGTCTTAAATATTTACAGTTAATCTTCACTCTCCCTGAGGAGTGCTGTTCACAATCTGATCTTATTCATCTGCTTTGACTCCAGGTCCACAGTTGTCTGCTTCTTGGCCTGGTCCGCAGTTGGCTGCTTCTCGTCCTCTATTCTCGATGCCCATGCAAACCAAACGTACCCTTGCCACACTGTCACTCAGATGGACAGCCCCAAATTGTGGCACTGACCTCCTTAAATCATTTTGGTGTGCTTCTTTATTAGCCAGTCAGTGGCTAGAATCTTTCCCGCTCTCCGTGTCGTGCACACAGCACTAATCCGGTGCTCACAGTACTCTAAATCATACGCTTCCCGCCTTTTTGCCCTGTCTCCAGGCAGATTTGGTTTGCTGGCATCCTGCCAAGCATCGGTGTCTCACTAGCTTACTGTCTGACTCCATTTTGAATTTAAGATCCAATACGGAGTCTGGCCTAGTCTCCTCTTAACTATTAACAGGGAATTATTCAAACTTATTTACAAACGCATAAAACCATCATAAACAATTCCCCCAACAGTACCAAGAGCTACTGCAGAGTATTGCCAGTGATTTCTGGATACTTCTGGAAAAGGTTCAGGACCCACAACACCAGCTCCTGGGTATTTTGCAACCAGCAGGCCCCCGTAAGGTAGTGCTTCCAGGTAACGAGTCTATCGTGGAGCTGATTAGATTGGTATGAAACATACCAGCATTCTATGCCCCCACATATAAAAAAGTCGAGATGTGCTCTTTCCTTCCTACCAAGGGAGTTGAATTTCTTTTCTCTCACTCAGCCCCCAATTCTCTGCTGGTAGAGGCATGGATGGAGAGGGCTAGGTCACAACATCAAAGGACTGATAACAGGGCCCAGATAACAAGGGCTTAAAGAGGTTGGATCTCATGGGGGAAAAGGTCCTCTAACAATGAGGGCTTGTTAACAAAATATGATTTGAACATCTGTTCCAGACCGGTGGACTTTAAGGGCTACCCTGAAGAAAGAGTTCAATTTTGGTCCTTCATAGAGAAAGGGAAGTTAGTGGCAAGAAGATCTCTTCATGGTGCAGTGGATGCAGCAGATATGGCATCCATAAACCTGGCCACTGGTATAGTCACGAGGAGGAATTCTTAGCTACAGTCTTTTGTTTGTTTGTTTGTGTGTGTGTGTGTGTGTGTGTGTGTGTGTTTTCCCAGGGAGGTGCAGAATGCCATAGAAGATCTTCCCTGTGATGAGTTAAATCTCTTCAGTAAGAAAATGGATGAGTTCCTACACTTGTTAAAGAACTCAAGATTGACTTTCACTCCCTGGGGATTGACACTCTGGCCCCAAGAAGAAAACACCAGAGACAAGTCTGTAGGTCAAGGCCACTCCCTGTTGAAGCATTCTACCACCAACGTCCAGCCAAGCCTCTGTGGAAAATCAGAGGGTTCAGAGGCCTTGCTTCTCATTCCCCTCTACCACCATAACCTCTACCCATTCTCAGCCACCTGCAAAGAGCTACTTTTGACATCTTGATTGAGAGCCGATGCCACACACCTCTTCCCCTATTATTTTTGGGGGGTGTCCCGCATCTTCATCCACAATTTGGATTTGATCATGATAGAGAGTTGAGTCTTTGAAATTATCCATCAAGGTCACTCTGTTGAGTTCTTCTCTCTCTGCCCTCAAAAAACCCCTTCCTGGTTCCTCGTCAGGAACCACTTTCATAGGGTATTTTAATCAAGTTGCAGACTCTGTCCTGCACTGTGTCTCACATGTATAGCGAGGTAGAGGGTTCTGTTCCCTGTATTTCCTGGTCCTCAAAAGAGATGGTGGGTGGAGACCAATTCTGGCTCTTTGAGAGCTCATCATCTTTTTCTGAAAGTTGACGTTCAGGATGGTTATATTAGTATCAATAATTCCCTCCCTTCAGGAGAAGATGTGGGTCGCAGTTCTTGACATGAAGGACACATGCTGTCATTTAGACATTCATTTCTCACATAGAAAATGCTGTGGTTTATGGTGGGCCAAGAACATTTCCACTTCAGAGTCCTTCCCTTTAGGCTAGTAATAGCACCCAGAGCACTTACACAATTTTTTCTCTACAATGGCTGCCCAAATAACATGTCAGAGTCATCCAGTTTTCCCATATCTAGTCGATTAGCTCTGGGTAGGTAGCTCCTGCCAATTGATCAGTTCAGTGACAGAGCTTCTGCTCCATATTCCAGCAGCCTTGTGCATCTGCATAAACAGAGAAAAGTTCTTTTATCACCCACAGAGACAATAAACGTCATCACTCTCTTTCCTTCCCACAGAAAAAGATTTTAGTTAATGAGCAGTCTGATAGCTTGGATTACTCACAGATCAAGAACTACAGTGAGAATGTGCCTCTCGGTGTTAGACTATATGGTCTTGTGTGATGCTGTTTGCAAGTTTTCATCCAGTATCTCTGCAGGCCTGGCTTCAATCAATCTACCCACCAACAGAGATTACATCAACTTCAGAGTGACCGTTCCCACTCAGAATCATCACCTCCCTCATCTGGTGGTCGAACCCGAAGAGAGTGAGAATGACCATTCCCTTCAACACTCCCATCCCTAGTGCCACCATTCGAACAGACATTGCTCTTCTGGGTTGGGGTGCCACCTGAACAGCCACACTGCTCAAAGTACCTGACCCCATGGGAGACCAAACTGCACATCAGTATACTAGAACTGAGAGCAGTCCTCCTTACTTGCACAGCCTTTTTCCCACTTACACATTCATTCATATTTAAGTGATGTCAGACAATATCACCATAATCTTCTCCATAAACAGCACAGAGCAAAATCTCTTTCCACTTACCTAGAAACAGTCAGGCTTTGGAACTGGTGCTTCAGAAACCGCACCACTATCCAAACTGCATACCTCCCAGCAGACAACCTGAGCAGGCATTTCTCTGCGGATCATGAGTGAGAGATTCACGACTGTACCCTGAGTGAAATATTCACTCAGTGGGGTACACCTCAATTTGATTTCTTTGCATCCCAAATGAACAGGATACTTTCCTGTTCTGCTCCAGAGGAGCAATGGGCCATGGATCTCAGGGCTATGCTCTCCTGTTGTCATGGAGAAACAATCACAGATATGCTTTTCCTCCCAATCCCCTGCTACCACAGCACCTGAGAAAGATCCATGAAGACAGGACCAGGGTCATTCTCCTAGCACCCAGTTGGCCCAGGCAGTTTTAGATCCCAGAGCTCCTGAAAATATCAACATGCCACCCAATCAGCATCCACCCCTTTCCAGACCTCCTAACATAGGAGGGGGGCACAATCAGACATCCCGATCTGAACTCGATCCATCTCACAGCCTGGTGTTTGGATGGTCATTAGAAAGAGAATGCTCCTGTTTTGCACCCATTCAGACACCCAAAGTAGTAAAGATTCAACTAGGACCTACCATCAAGCTAAATGGAGGTGTTTTTCTGCCTGGATGCAGCATAATCATCCTTCTCCAGGCATTGCAAATGTTCTGGTCATTTGGATTATCTCTGCTCTCTAAAAAAAAATCTTAGGCCTTTCCATTAGCTCACTGTAGGTCCGTCTCACAGCACTCATTGCCTTCCTTCCTCCAGTAGATAGGCATTCTATTTTTACTCACCAAAGTACCTTTCCTCCAATGGTTAAACCTACACATCAATGGGACTTCAATCCCATCCCACACTCACCAGATCACCATTTGAACCATTGGTGATGCCTGCCATGTTCTACCCTTCTATAAAAATTGCATGTTTAGTTGCTCTCACTTTGGCCAGGAGAGTAAGTGATTTGGGAGGCCTCATGGCAGACCCCCCCTTATATGGGTTTTCACAGGGAAAAGGTATCCCATCGCCTCTATTCTAAGTTCCTCCCAAAGGTTATTTCTGAATTCCATATTAACCAAAGTATCCTTTCACTTGTCTTTTTTTCTGAAACCCCATGCTTCTGCCAAAGAGAAAAGACTTATTTTTCTTGATGTCGGACATGACCTGACCCCTGATTAGCAAAAGTCAGGGCATGCTCCACAAGAGCACAAGCTGCCTCTACAGCATCCATGCAGGAAGTTCCAAATCTAGACATATGTAGAGTAGCCCTCTGGAGCTCTATCCACACGTTTGCTAGACACGAGGTACTGGGTCAGGCCTCTGCTGTAGATGGGGCAATGGGAACTGAAGTACTGCAAGCATCTTTGCTGCTGGCTTCCTTGCACTCAGTCTGAACATTTCTTGTCAATCATCCATGTGCGGAACACACATAGGGACCAGCATTAAAGAAGAAATGGGGGTTATTCAACTGTAACTAGAGGTTCTTCAAGATGTACGGTCCCTCTCTGTATTCCACTAACTGCCTCTGCTTTGGATTCTGTGGGGTTCACAGTAAGAAGAGGAACTGGAAAGGTATCATCCTGTGCTGCTTCTTATGCCCTTGTTCGGGAGCACATGGAGGTCTTTTGCGCATGTGTGGGCCAATGGACACTATTTGTTAGAATTTCCAGACTTGGACACCTGGTGTGCATACACATACCATTTGTGGAACACTGATATAGACCACACATCTTGAAGAACTTCCAGTTACAGTTAAGAAAATGGAAGTTACTTACGCTCTAAATTTTCTAGTTAGTTTTGTTGTCTACTTATAAGCAGCCATCTGAAAGGAATTTTATAAGTGCTATGAGTTATAGATTCAGAATGGAGCTGCAACATGGCTGAGGATCTAGGAGATGGTACCAAAACTTCTCATGTTTCTGACTGGTCAAAATGCTGTTTCTTAACAGGGAGGTTTGGGCATCAGAATCGAGGAGTTAGGAGTCTGTGTTTGAAAAGACAGGAAACAAATTAAGCTAGTGACATTTTGGATTTAGTTTCCTCGGTTGTTTTTACATCCTCTTTCACAATGCCCTTCATTCTAGGTCTCCAACGCCCATATTCAACAAAGCACTTAAGTACATGCCTAACTTTTAAGCATGTGCTTAAATTCCATTGAAGTCTTTGGGATTTTACATGGGCTTAAGTACTGCGCTAAATTGGAACCTGAAAGTGCAGGCAATAATAATAGGAGTACTGAGAGCCCACCAACAGCCATCTCATCTCAGGATCAGGAACCAGAATTCTTGAAGGCAATTTCTAGAGTAAATCACCTGTCAGATATCCTGTAGCAAAGTGGAATCCGCAGCTGGAAACAAATACATATTATATAACTTAATATAAAAGGTCACAACCTGGGTGTATCTGTATACTTTTACCGAACACTGTAAAGTAGACTTCACTTCATTGGGTGATGATGGACCTGCCTAAGCTTCCATATTTATGTAAATACTTGCATTCCACCTTTTTCTATACTACTGTAAACCAGTTAACTAGCAGTGAAGACAGTTTGGGCTAGATCATCCGATGATATAGATTGGTATAACGCCATTAAAGCCAATTTACACCAGCTGAGGATCTGGCCCTATGTTTGTATGAATGGGACAACTGCATTCTTACATATATATTTGTCCTCATAAGCGACTTATCTTTTAATGTGGTCACTGCTGTCAGCAGAAGACACTTCAGCAAAGATATTTCCAGTTGGTTTTGATGGGGCAGACTTTAGCCAGTAAATAATTCTGGACCGGTAGACATTTATGTTATGATGAGACATATTTGCAGATAAGAACAAATTGTTTTCTTATAGTTCTAAATACAGATCTTATATAATACTCTTTATTTACACTGTATTTATTTACAGCTACAGAGAGTATTTTCATATCAATTGAACATACTGTACTATTTACTGTATTTTGTATTATAGGGGTGGAAGATATCCAGGGATTGATGGATATTCATTTGGAGACCATCTGTGCACTGGAACTCCCTCAGCAGCTGCTGTCAAAGTATGTGAAATATAGTCTGCAGTATGTACCCTTGAAAAATTGATATTTTAATTAATGTAAATATTTTGTACAGTAACATTATGCTAACAATTGATTGTTTCATAGCATTTAAGCCTACAACTTATTAGAACATCTAAACTGACTTCCTGTATATCACAGGGCATTAAATTTCACCCAGAAATCCCAATATAAGCCCAATGACTTTAATCAGACCAAAGCCTTTTAGTCCTTAAATGATTTAACTATTGTGTGCCAAAGGCAGATAACGGGAGAGACAAAGATGCCGCCAGGGCTCCTGCAGTTGCAGGGAATTAATGAGGTGAGATATGCCTAGATGATCCTCACAGATGATCCATGACTCATGCTGCAGAAGAAGGTGGAACACACCCAAAAGTCCCTGCCAAGTATATCTCAGTGAAAATTTCTCCTGAAAATCTGGTGATCAGTTGGACCCTACAATCTAGTCGTCTAAGAAAGAGAACTCTGCACCTCCTCAAAGTCCTGGTCCATCCATTCAATGTCCCATCTCAAGCTGTAGGTAATTGGATATGCTCTGATGCTTCAGAGGAAAGTGGAACCCTCTCCCCTCCACCCGAGTACATCTGGTCAACTGTGCATTTTGGGGGCTGAGAGAAATCCTTTCTGACCGCTGCAAACAACCAGCTGAAACCCTGAAGCATTCAATTTGATTATATTCCTTGTCCTAATGTGGAGCTGCAGGTGTTATGAGCATGTTGAGGGCAATGCTGAGCTTGGTCTTCTCCCCATAGCTCATTAAAAGATGTAATGAACAAGGAATTCATAGATTCACCAATTCCAGAGCCAGAAGGGTCCACTATGATCATCCAGACAATCGCTCACATACAAAGTCTGTAGAATTTCTTCCAGAATCTTGATTAAAGCATATCTTTTATAAAGATATCTAATCTGATTTTTAAAGACTCCAAGCATTGGTAAACTGTTCCAATGTTTAATTACACTTTCTGCTAGGAAATTGCATCTTATTTCAAGGCTGAACTTGTCTAATTTCAACTTATAGATGTTAGATCATGTTATGGTTTTGTCAGCAGGAATGAACCCCCCCCCACCCACTTTTTGAGATATCTGGTCTATGTGTAAAAAGCTGTACGCAGCAATCAAGTCACCTCTCAACTGTCTCTCTAACATGCTGAGTAAGTTGAGCTTCTTAAGCCTCACATCATAAACTTGTTTTCCAGCCCCTGAATCATTTTTGTGGCCCTCCTTTGAACTCTCTTCAGTGTTTGCACAAGTTTCCTGAAGTGTGGAACCAGACCTGGATACAATATTCTAGTAGTAGTTTTACCAATGTTGTGTACTGAGGCAACATCACTTTCCTACGTGTACTTGATATTCCCTTTTTCATACATTCAAGGATTGCATTAGCCCTTTTTGCCACAGCATTGCACTGACAGCTCACATTAAGGTGATTAACTTAGATGATCCTCAAGTCCTTCTCTTATTACCGCTTTCCAAGACAGAGTCTTCCATCCTGTTGATATAATATGCCCAGGTCTCCCTCATTATTTGCTACCCCACCAATATCTGCAAACTTTCTCAGCCAAGATATTATGTCATCATTGTGATAAAGGCAGCAATTAATATAGGAATGCAGCAGCTGGCTGCTACTTACAGGGTCCCTGTGTCAGGACCTGGAGTAGTGGGTGGGCAAGGGTCCCCCCACACCAGCCACAGGCAGAGTGGCTTACTCCCCAAGGAGCGAGTCGAGCCAGGTTCTGAGAGAAGATTGAAGACCCCAAAGAGGGTCAGTAATTATGGAACTTTGATACACCCTGGAATGGGATCAAATGAACTGAACTGAAAGTGACTCAGCTGCAGGTCTATTTCCCCAACTGATATACCCAGAGCTTCGTATTTTTGTCATAATAACTTCCTAGTGAACTCTTTGGCACCTGATAGTTTTTACAAGTAAATATCCAGGCACTGTCCAGAGTGATGAGAAATTAAACCGTATTTTCTGCCTTAGTATCTTACTCTCACCAATATGAGGTCAAGAATCCTAGAGGTCTGTGTCCTGTGCAGTTATTTAAAAGTAGTAAAAATGTTTGTGGACTTCCTACAAACAAGATATGGAAGCAATAGGTAAAAGTTATTTACCTACTCTTATCTTATCTGAAGTTGATATCAATGATCCATTATGACTAAGTTTCTCTTCCTGATTTTCCAAATAAGGGATATCTACTTTCTCTCCCCCTCCACTTGCCCACTCTTTACGTTCACAAGGATGGTGAAAAATGGGGAGTCTTTAAATCAGGAATTGATGTCCTTACAAAAGAAATTCTTTAGCACACACAGAATTTATGGGCTTGATGTAGGAATTACTGGGTAAAATTCTATGGCTTGGGGAACTTGGCAGAGCTAGATATGTTACTTGTGAATGATTTATTTTTCGCTCTCTTAAAAGTATCTTGGATGGGGGTGTGAAGTAATTATTCCTTCACTCTGAAAGTTCTCTTGTGGGGTTCTACAGTGTTCTAGATTTATGTTTGCAAATGAAATTATCCAGTGTGTTCATGCAATCCCACATCTCTGACATATGTAATTCATAAATCCTTCTTGTCTTTGTGTTTTGTCTGTGTACAGGCGAGACATAAATCAGTGCTCTATGATGCAATCAGTGTTGCACATGAAATGGGCCATTCTCTTGGCTTCCCTCATGATAATTCTAAGAGAAATATAGCTAGAGGCTGTGTTTGCAAATGCCCGGGAGGAGGAAAATGCGTTATGTGGTCATATGCCTCGTGAGTAATTAAAACTTGGTTTTAAAGTTTATAACACAACAATTATGTCTTTGCTAGGTTATTGTAAAGGAATCCCCTAAGGTTTTTCTCCAAGGTGGTGGAAGAATCTGACTGCACCCAGTTATTTATGGTGGGTGGCTCCAGCACAGGCTCTAGTTCCTTATGTTTTCCGAGGAGGCTCTACCCTTTGCAGGTCTTCTTGAGTCTCTTCGGATAGAGGAATAAAAAGGAAAGGTAAATTTCCCAATGCATTTGAGAGGCAGGAAGGATCCACAGCGCTGCCAACAATACAGTGCCTGTGTAGTGGGTTTTGAGATCTCTCTAGCTGTGCTGCTGAGTCAGGCTTACTCTGTCAGCTTGCCCTGAGAGTTCGTTAAACTGCCCACAAGTTTGAGGAGAAGATCTCCTGGATGGAAGTTCCCCCTGTGGCTGCACGAGTCACTCCAACAGCCTTCTACTTAGAGCACTCTTGTTCCTTCTTCCCCCACCCCAGCTGACTGCAGTTTTATCCCTTTAAAAAGCTGCCATCATATATGATTGACAAGACCAGAGGGGTGGGAGTAGTCCTTCCCCCAGTGCCTCTCTGGCACCTTCTTCATCAGTGGTGTCTATACACCCTATCACAGTTGTCTTGGAGAATAGGGCTTTTTTTGTATGGGCTGCTTGCCCTTGATACACGTGAGACAGGATGGTCCTTCCTTTACATTACATATTATATAAGAGGTACAGAATGGCAGTTGAAAATGTTCAATCACTGATTCCTCTGCCTCTCCTTTTTACATTGCTAATAGGCTTCCTGCCTTTGAAGAACCAATTAAATTCAAGAGTCTTCTCTGAGTCTGAGTCTGTAACTTGTACGTGTGATATTTTTCCTTTGTTTTTTGTCGTTCTTTCTTTCTTTTGGGATGCTTATTCAACACTTGACCCTGACATCAATTGCTTTGCAGATTAGTTTTGGAGTTCCAGTTGGAACCTAAAAATGGCAAGTGATTATGGGCCCTGCCCTCCTTATACTGGCCCAAAGCACCTTGCAGCAATGGTTCTCCTTCAAGTGATTACACACACGTACATTTCATTGTAGATATATGTGTGACCGGTGCACAGGAGTTGAAGACTTCTGCTATCATTTCCACTGGGGCTGCACATGTGCACTGTGTGTTCTTGTGCTCACAGCTGAAAGGTATGAAGAACAAGACTGCTCTGACTCCCTCTCAGTTCCTTCTCACTGGCTGTGGTGGAGTTGCAGCTCTCTGTATTCCTTCAAGCCCTTCTTTTACTCTTTCTCATCTATGGTTACTTGTAAATAGTTAGGCAGTCTCTAATGTAAATAGATTAAATACTTCTTAAATGTTAGCTCTCCTTTGACTAATTGCACATGTGTATTCCACTCTTGGTGTGTGCACCTCCTGCTCAGAGATGCCAGAAATTTTTTCCTTCATTGGTACCTGTTGGGGTAGCTTGAGCATCCCCTACTGCTGCACATCACTGGCATAGGTATAAATTGCCCATCCAACCCTGAGCCTCTTCAGTCCCTTCTTACCACTCGTAACAATCACCAGATCTAGTCTTTTTGCATTTGAAAGTTCTCTCACTAGACTGTGTTCTCTTGTGTTGAAAATAGCTAGTGTTATTAAGGTTAATAGTATTTAGTTAGTATTTAGTTAGATTTTTTTTTTTTAACCATCTCATGATTTCAGTCAACTCCCAGTACTGAGGGATGCCTTGATCACAAGGCTTCAAGCCCTGTGTGGTTCCTGCAATAAGGCTATGCCCATGAGCGACCTACACTCAAGTTGCTTGAAGTGGCTTGAGGAAGCTCATGTTGGAGAGTGTTGACAAATTTGCAGAGCCTTTAAGCCTTGCACAAAGAGAGATTTTGAATCCAGACTAAAGCTTTTACTCATAGAGGCAACCTTGAGACCTCCATCTGAGCCTGGTCTGTCAGACTCAGTACCGAGTGCATCAGTGTCAGTAAAGAGTGTGCTTCCTACCATACCTAAGTCCTGACAAGCCCAAGCACTCCTTTGCTTTGGTATTGCAAAATAAAAAATTGTTGACTCCAGTGCCTAGGCAATTGCCATTTGTTCTGGAGCCAGAAGGAGCTCCTCCTGCATCTGCAGTACCAGCATGAAGCTATATTGATACAGACCATGCAGGAGGCATTTGTGGCTGCCAGGGACATCCTGACCCTGTTGGTGCCAGTATTGCCAGCAGTATAAGAGGCAACACTATCAGTGCCGGCAGACACAGGAGAAAGGGCAGGATTACTACTATGCTCAGTATTGTGACAGCCTTGCGTACCCCGATGGTTCATCCTTCAGTACTGTCGAAGGGAAAACTTGCAACGCTCACTTCTCTGAAGGCCTCTCCACCTCAGCACAAGTCACCAGCACATCTGGATCTGAATCTCAGAGGTCAATGGAAGAAAAGTCATCATCTTCTGAATCAGAGGTCGAGTCCTCTATTTCCCGTCCTGTAATCCTGTCATTGATCCTCCTTCAGATGTTTCCACTCTTCCATGGATCCAATCATCACAGTACCATTGAGTGTTTGGCCAGGAGATAACCGGGGGCCTGCCTAGTGGCATTTCTGGAATCCGTAGAGCTTTCTTCCCATTTCGAGATTGTATTCCAGACCCTCCAATTCAGTGACCTCAGAAAGGCAAGCAGCACTTACCTACCAAGCAGCACCTCTTTCTGACTCTGGTACTAAGCCTGACATTGGACATTAAGAGCCCAATTAAGAGGACCCTGCAGATCAAGAAAGAGAGGAAGAGCATCCACAGCCAATGCTGGCCTTTTCTTCCTCCTCTTGTGATAAGGTAGTCTTGGGGATGGGGAAGCACATCAGGAATTGTTAGAGGGTTGCCTTATGTCTAGGCATGAAGGTGGAGGAAGTAAAGGAATCCTCTGCCCACCTAGTTGATATTTTAGCCACTACAGGTCATTCCAGAGTGGCATTGCCTCTCATTGAGGCCATTAGGGACCCAGTTAAGGGACTGTGGCAGACAACTGCTTCTTCGAGTGATGTCCCTGTGGGTGCTCCACTTTACGTGTCGTCACATCCTGCGTCCTTGATCGGAGATCTTTACAGCAGCACTTGTCTGGGCCACGTGCACACAGCTCCTGTCTTCCAGTGCTGCTGGCACATTTTTTGGTGCACACGCAATCCGACCCCTCAGTTCCTTCTCAACCATCCATGGTCCGAGACAGAGCCCTCAGCAGTTACAGATTTAACTTGTCCCACTACAAATTTTAGAAACTGCTTCGTTTTGTCAATAATTACCTTAGTTTCCTCAGTAGTTTACCTTACCTACCTTCCTATAAAAAAAATAACCCACCTTTGGCTTTCCCTTCTCTTTCCCTCTTCTTGACTACCTCACTTAAATAGACTAGAATATTTCCTAAATTGAGGACATTACACTAAGCATGGTTCACCAGGATTTAAAAGGTGTACCTTATGTAGGGATGCCATTCCAATATCTGATGGCCATTCTCAATGTGTCTGCTGTCTTGGGAAAACACCTGTGCCACAAAAGTGCACTCATTGTAAAAATCTTACGGCCAGGAGAGATAGAGATCTGGGGTTGAAGCGTATCTTGGTGGAGAAGTCCCTCAGACCCTCCTCTGACCTGGGGTGAGAGAACACCTCTTCAGAAAAAAATGAAAGAACTCCCAGTAATAGAGCCTCAACGTATCCAAGCAGGAGCACAGCAAAAAAGAGGAGTTCACCCAAAGAATTAACAACAGCCCCAAGACTCATTGCCCATGAGGTGATTGGTTCCTTAGATACGACTTGGGCCGTGGCACCCAAGGACTTGAAACGTCTCATTTAGGGGTCAAGAGACAAAGACATACCATTCTCCTCCAGCACGGAGCAGAAATTGATGGCCCAACTGTCTCAGCCATGGTGTCGTCAGACATCACAGCACCGACTACAATGCAATTGCTCAGTACGGCACCAAGAGCTATCATGGTGCTGACAAATGTCCTGGCACCAACTTTGGCACTGCAGATAATACCTGCACCGACAACTGGTAAGGTGCCAACAACAGCACCTAGCATGACCACGGCACCGATATGAGACATGGCACTGTCTCAAAAGAAGAAGGACAAGCAACACCACTGCCACTAAATGGAGACAGTAGTAACATAGTCTCCACAATGACCAATGTCAGGGATGAACAATTCCCCATTTCACTTTGCACATGATGAAGCTCTTTCCTCAGTACCCTTTTTAAGTGGAGAGGATAGTGAGGCAAAGGAGGCAGAATTTTCATGCCTCTCCTACCAGACAATCTTCAGAGGCACCCAGATATACACCTTGGAAAGGAGCCAGTGCATATCCCTGGCATGGGCCACCATGGTTCATGCTACCCATGCTATATCCCATTCAGTGACAGAACTAGGACGTGTGGTCAAACTATTCCAGAGCTTATAGCAGACCACTCAGCCCACATAAAAGCAGAACAAGATCTTCTACATGCATCTGACCCCACTCCGGAAAATGCTCAGGTGACAAAGGAAATCATTGATCAAGATTCTTCTAGACACAACTCCTCATCCTTGCGAGATGAAGCAATAAGCCCCCCACCCACAGCCGTGGGTGACTTCAAACAGTTCCATGATCTGTTCAAGAGAGTAGCAGAAAACCTGGAAATCTTGAGGAGGTCACTGAATCCCATCATACGATATTGAAGATCATTCATGCTACAGCCTCATCTAAAATTGTACTGCCTGTTGATGAAGCATTTATGGAGCCAGATAATTACATCTGGCAGACACCAGCTACCATCCTACCTACCAGTAAAAGGACTGATGGAAAGTATTATGTTTCCACTAACGGGATGGAATTTCTGTTTACTTATTTCCCTCCCACCCTCGCCTCCCACTCTTGAACATCCTTGTCATCGAGGCAGCAAAAATCCAGAGGGGTAAACAGACCAGCTATAAATCAGCACCCCAAGATAAGTACTGGGAAAGATTAGACTTGTTAGGCAGAAAAGTATATTCATCATCAACACTACAAACAAGAGTAGCCAATTATGCAGCTTTACTTTCCAATCATGACCACAATGTATATGAGAAAATTTCAAAATTTATTAATGACATCCCTGATAACAAGAGGGAACAATTCAGATCACTTATTAAAAAAGGACAACTCATTGCTTGAACATCTCTTCTGGCTTTACTAGATATAGCCAATGCTGCAGCCAGAACGACAGCCATGGTGATTGTTATGCACAGAGCCTCGTGGCTCCACTCTGCTGGCCTGCCTAGGGAATTACAGACAAAAATAGCAGACCTGCCGTTTGACAAATTTCAGCTTTTTTCCAAGAAGACTGATGAGGTACTTCACTCAATGAAGGGCTCATGAGTGACATTACAAACCCTTGGAATTTACACGCCTGCAATGAGGAAAAAACAATATAGATTTCAACCATATGCTCATAGATAACTGTACTATTCACAGCATAGACAATACGAGCCACAAAGAGGTATAGAAAGACCACAAAGACGCAGACAAGCTCAACAAACATCTTTGACGTCTCAAGGAACATCAACTAAGCAACAGATTTGAAGCTTTAGTCGAGGATCTGAAAAACCTCCCTCACCAATTGGTGCCATTATCACTGACCACCCAATTCGAGTTCTGCCTGCAAAATTGCCATCACAAGTAGGCAACAATCACTTCAGATAAATGGGTATTAGAGATCATCGAGTTGGGATACACGATCCTGTTCACATCCATTCCTCCAACCCAACCCCCTTCTCTGTCCCTCTTCAGGGACCCATCTCACATGCAATTACTTAAAAAAGAAATAAAACACATCCCACACATAGGGGCAATAGAGCACATTCCACAACAACACGGAGGGAAGGGGTTTTATTCCCATTATTTTGTTATCCAGAAAAAGAGTGGAGTATGGAGACCCATATTAGATCTGAGGTCATTAAACAAGTTTGTAAGGCGACAAAAATTCAAGATGGTCACATTGTCCACCATAATACCGGCACTGTGAAGAGGGGATTGGTTCAGTCCTCAACCTTCAGAATGCCTACTTCCATATCACTATCCACCCTGCACACAGAGGTTTTCTCAGATTTATAGTGTCTGTGAATCATTACCAATACAAGATATTACCATTTGATGTTTCTCCGGCACCAAGGGTTTTCTCCAAGGTGCTTGCCATAGTGGAGCACATCTGTGAAGAGAAGGGATCACAATCTTCCCATACCTATTCGACTGCCAAACGTCAAATGATAGCGTTGTTTAAAAAACTAGGAATCAAATAAACATTAAACCAACACAACAGTTGGAATTCATAGGAGCAGACCTGAACTCAATAATAGCCAGTGCATCATTACCTGCATGATTCAACGTCGTCATAGACCTTTAATACTACTAGTGAGAAACAGTTCAACAGTAATCTCACTCATTGTCTTGCAGTTCCTAGGACACATGGCGGTCGCTACATTCGTGGTCCAGTACACCCGACTACATATGTGTTGCCTCAGAAATGGCTTACTATGATCTACAGACCACACAGACACAGTTTAAACAGAATGCCGAGCAAAGCCAAAGAGTCCCTACTATGGTGGACTAGGGAGAGCACCATGACGATGGGAATCCTATTTTCACAACAACCACCATCACTCATGATTACCACATATGCATCACTCCTAGGGTGGGGAACGCATCTCCACAATCATACAATACAGGTTCGATGGTCAGAAACTAAAACCAGTCTGCACATAAACTTCTTAGAACTCCAAGTAGTTCACAACTCCTACCATCATTTTCTACCATTCAGAAAAAACAAGATAATAAACGTGTGCATGTTTTATATCAATTGACAGGGAGGAGCAAGATCCCTCTGCCTATGCACTGAAGCAATGACATTGTGGAACTGGTACATAAAGCACAACATCAACATATCAGTGACATACTTACATGGATGCCAGAACACCACTGCAGACACCCTCACCAAACACTTTGGCCAGAATCACAAGTGGGAGTTGAATAACAATATCCTGAAAAACATTTTTCGACAGTTTTCATTGAGTTGTCGATCTCTTTGCTACAAAACAAAACCACAAATGCCTGTTTTTTGTTCAAGGGCGGAACTGGGACCAGGTTCAATGGGGGATGCATTTCTCCTCAACTGGAACAAAGATCTCCTATATGCATTTCCACCCATCCCAATGATACCCAGAACCATCCACAAAATAAGATCAGGCAAGGTGATTGTGGTGATAGCACCCACATGGCCCAGACAGACATGGTATTCCAACGTACTGCAGATGTCAACATAAAAACTAATCACTCTCCCACTTTCATATGATCTCCTATCCCAGGATAGCAGCTGGATTTTTTACCCCAAGTTTCGGAAGCTCCATGTAATGGCATGGTTCCTAACTGGTTCCACCCAGAGGAACTAGAATGCTCGGAACAATTTAAACCAACAAGGAAAACTTACCTGCAGAAATAATATAGATGCAAGTCATGGTGCAAAGACAGACAAATCCGTGCTGCATCATCATCCATTCTGACTATCT
This sequence comes from Emydura macquarii macquarii, assembly GCF_026122565.2. Taxonomy (NCBI): domain Eukaryota; kingdom Metazoa; phylum Chordata; order Testudines; family Chelidae; genus Emydura; species Emydura macquarii. The sequence goes on along the minus strand of NW_027130175.1, from coordinate 68,868 downwards.
TGGAATATATCCTAGAACTAAAAAAATTGAGTTTATCAATTAGCTCCTTAAAGATACATTTATAAGCAATAAACAAATAAATAAATTTATCAGCAATCTTTCACAAGATCAATGACACAACTGTATTCACTCACCCAATGATAAAATCATTCATGGTAGGGCTACAAAGGGTATTTCCAGTCATATGTGCCCCCACAACACCGTGGGACCTAAATCTAGTACTAAGGGCCATTACTAGGACACCATTCGAACACCTAGCACTTCTCCATATGTCTATGAAAGTGTCCTTTCTAGTAGCCATCACATTGGCCCGCTGTGTAGGGGAGATCAGGGCACTCATGGCCCATCCACCTTACATGATTTTTGACAAAGATAAGATCACTTAGACCTCACCCAAAGTTTTTACCAAAAATAGTATCAGATTTTCATATGAATCAACCTATTCATGTACTTACCTTTTATCGGAAACCCCATAATAATACACAGGAAGCCGCACTCGACACTCTGGATGTCAGACAGGCACTAACCTTATATCTAGATGGAAGGAAACTCTTTAGAAAATCAGACAAGCTCTTGTTATCAGTGTCAGAATGCACAAAAGGCAAAACTATATCTACTCAGAGGCTATCAAAGTAGATAGCAGAATGTATCCATGTATGCAGATGGACACGTCCCACCCATGTTTCCCCTCTTCCTTGAAATCCTATTTTCCAAGGGACCTGGGACTGGGGGAGAGGGGAAACTGAGGTGGCTGAAGAGCCACCCCTTTTATACCCTGGGCATGGAACATTAAATGTCTGCTAAGGAGGTGTGTGAGTTCTCCAACAGGCATTGCTAGATCAGGTTCCACTGGTCAGAGCATCCCATGTGTGTGAATATGCACAGTCCATCTCGAAGAACTCCTGATTACAGGTGTAAGTAACCTTCATTTTTCTAACATAGCCTTTCATAGGTCCTTTCTAGGACATCCCTCCCAGTTGTCCAAAGTCATGATGTCTAGTTTTTTCTGACTGTTCTTTTCCCTCCTAGCCCCTGCTGGGAGAGAGGTTATTCCTTTCAAAATAGCTTGGTCTCTCCTCATGTTAGACGCAGGATGCAGAAGAAAGAATTTCTCACCTGGGAATTTTTTCTGTGGACAAAGTCCAAAACTGCACATCCCCCACACTTCAGTTACTGGCTAACCTAAACTGAAGTTATAGTTTTGGGAAAAATTTTACTGGAGAAAAAGGGAGAGCAGTCAGTGACAGAGTAGGAAAATTCTCAACTACTACTGGTGTGTTCCAAGCTGATTTGCATGTATCAGATGATGACCAATCTGGTCTATACTAATAGAATCAGTCTACAGGAAAGAATGACCAGGTAAAGAATTTGTTTTTTAAACTGTCATTCATTATAAAATCAAAAATAGGTTAATTCATTTAAATTTTAATTTGTTAAGAAGAGAATATTCCATTGAAAATGTAGTACAGGATTGATGTGATGCTACAATATATACATTATAATCATCAGTGTTATTTTTGAGCCAAGCGTAGCCAGTCTAATTTTATACCTAAATTCATAGCCAGTTTGTCTGCATTCTTTGTTGTGTATTAGAGAAGTTCATTTCATTTTCAATCAGATTTCCAAATGTCATCTAGGTGGATGGTTACAAGGTAATGCATGTTTCTACTTCAAGAATGTTGTTTGGATTGCAAAGTCAAGCACTTTAAAATTAGGAAAATGACACATTTAAGGTTCTCATTACATCTTTGTGCATCCATCATATGCCCTGAATGAAACAATTAGTTCCATTCTGTTTGAATTTGTCTAGTTTTAATTTCCAGCTATTAGATTTTTATATACGTACAGATTAAAGTGCTCTCTCTTATTAGATATTTTCTCCCTGTGCAGGAGGATAATGTGCACAGAATTCAGTAACTGCTCCAGAGCAGACTATTTTAACATGATAAGAAAACCAGGAAAAACTTGCCTTCTTAACATACCAGAAAAGAAAATATTTGGAACACAGATGTGTGGTAACGGTGTTATAGAAGATGAGGAGGAATGTGACTGTGGCATGGATGAGGTTAGTAATGAAACACTTTAGTTTTATGCATATTTTACAGAAGAATTAATAAGTTTGTATTATCCAACTTCAAAACTACTCCATGAGACATGATTTTATGATGGAAGGGGTGTTCATGGTTCCATAGTTAAGACTGAGTTGAGTTTTGCATTTAAAGCAGTGATTCAATTATTTTGTTATTACATATGAAGAACACAGCATGTGCACAACAAAATTACAGCTTTGAGTACAAGGTGAATTACTCTGAGTGCACAATGAATTTTATGAGGATGTTTTTAAAAAAACAGGAATACATTTCCCCATTTTACAACTATTTTTAAGAAAAGGATAACATTGATCCAGGAAACTACAGGAGTCTTAATATGACCTCAGTTGTATGCAAGATCTTAGAACAAATTTGGAAAGTTAAGGACATAGAGGAAAATGGTAATTGGGATAAAATACAACATGGTTTTACAAAAGGTAGATCATGCCAGACCAACCTGATCTCTTTCTTTATGAAGATTACTGATTTTTTAGACAAAGGAAGTGCAGTAGATCTCTTCTACCTGGATTTCAGTAAGGAGTTTGATACAGTTCCACATGAGAAATTATGACTTAAATTGGAGCAGGATGGGGGTTAATATGAGCATTGAAGGGTGGATAAGGAACTGGTTTAAGAGGAGACTGCAACGAATCATACTGAAAAGTGAACTGTCATTTTGGAGAGAGATTTCTGGTGGAGTTCCTCATGGAATGGTCTTGGGACCAATCTGATTTAATATTTTCATTAATAACCTTGGCACAAAAATGGAAGTGATCTAATAAAATTTGCAGATGACACAAAGTTGGGAGGTATTGCCAGTATGGAAGAGGACCAGGATATCATACAAGAAGATCTGGATGACCTTGAAGAGTAATAGAAATAGGATGAAATTTAATAGTGCAAAGTGCAAGGTCATGGACTTGAGGACTAACAACAAAATTCTTTGTTATAAACTGAGGATTTATCAGTTGGAAGCAACAGAGGAGGAGAAAGGCTTGGGTTTATTTGTTGATCACAGGATGACTATGAGCCGCCAATGTGATGCGGCTGTGAAAAAAGGCTAATGTGAATCTAGGGTGCATCAGGAGAGTTATTTCCAGTAGAGACAAGGAAGTGTTATTACCATTATACAAGGCACTGCTGAGACCTCATCTGGAATGTTGTGTACAATTATGGTCTCCCATATTTAAGAAAGATGAACAGGTGCAGAGAAGGGGTGATGATCAGAGGCATGAAAAACCTCCCTTATGAGACTGAAAGAGCTTGTCTTGTTTAGCCTAACCAAGAGAAGGCTGAGGGGTGATATTATTGCTCTCCATAAATACATCAGAGAGAAATAGCAGGGAGAGGAGTTGTTTAATATAATCACCAGTGTGGGCACAAGAACAAATGGATATAACTGTCCATCAACAAGTCTAGTCTTGAAATGAGATGGTGTCTTTCAACCATCAGTGGAGTGAAGTTCTGGAACAGCCTTGCATGGGGAGCAGTGGAGGCAAAAAACCTAACTGACTTCAAGACTGAGTTTGATACGTTTATGGAAGAGATGGTTGGATGATACTGGCTATGATGGAATTTAGCTGATCTGCAACTGCTAGTAGCAAATATCACTAACAGCCCAGGATGGGACACTAGATGGGGATGGATCTAAGTTCCTACAGAGAATTCTTTCCCAGATGTGTGGCTGTTTGGTCTTGCTGAAATGCTGAGGGTCCAAATGTCCACCATATTTGTGGTGGAGAAGGAATTTTCCCCTGAGTCAAATTACCGGGCAGCCGGGGAGGGTTTGACCTTTTTCTGCAACACGGGGCACAGGTCATTTGCAGGTTTAAATTAGGGTAATTTAGTAGTAGTAGTGGATTCTCTGTAACTGAAAGTCTTTAAATAATGATTTGAGGATTTCAGTAATTCAGCCAGAGGTTATGGGTCTAATACAAGAGTGGGTGGGTGAGGCTCTGTGGACTGCAATGTTCGTGCAGAATGTCAAACTAGATGATCGTGATGGTCCTTTTTGGTCTTAAAGTCTATGAGTCTGGTCTAAGACTGATCATAAAGCCTTCTGCTTCCGGTCAAGTCAACAGAAGTCATGTATAATGAGGCACCACTTTGTATGCATTTCTTATTTGAATTCTACTGTATGTATTACTTGCCTATAAACAGGATCAAGCCCTTTGTATATAAAACATTTAGCCTCCATCCCCCATGGCCACAGAAAGTCCTTTTTCCAGAGGCCTGTGGACTTCCACTGGTGAGGTGCAACATTTACTTCAGCCATTGGGATGTAGTTTCTGTGGAACATAGCACTAGAAGTCAAAGCATCCAGTCCTATGCTATCACAAGCAACCCATTCATATAATCCCATCAAGCTCCATCTTAAAACTAGTTAATTTGCCCCCCATTACTTCTATTGGAAAGCTGTCTAAGCTCACTCCTCTGATGGTTACATCTATTTTCCAGACTGACTTTTCATGGCCAGTTCATTGTCCTGCACAGGTTGGCTTCTTGCGTTTTTATGTGTCTTCAGAGTGCATGGAACTCACCTATTTGGTCCTAGTGTTTAAAATTAGATTTCCCCCACTTGTGTGAATGTCAAGTCTTGTACACAGTAGACTAATCTGAAGAAAGAGTGATGGATTAATCATACACACAAAAAGGCAACTGATAGTTTTTTCTTCTGCTTCTTCCTCTGTACCCCACTAGTGGCACTAGCCCTGGATCCCAGAGGGAGTGGTCAGAAAAAGCGCTAGCTAGAATGATTTAGTTGGGGTTGATCCTGCTTTGAGTAGAGGGTTGGAATAGATGACCTCTTGAGATCCCTTCCAACCCTAATCTTCTATGATTCTAAGTACTGTCCCCTTACTTCTACTGCAAACAGGACTATTATCCTGAACATAAGGCACTGGCCCTCCCATTGAAGGTCAGTCATGAGCCGAGAAGGTCCATTATATCATGAGTGAAACTCTTCACTCGAGTCTGCATCAGTGAATGTGAGCAGGCAGTACAGTTACATTGTCAGAGTGGAGTGGTTCCCAGAGGAGCAGTGGACAAGAGGAAGGCCTGTAGAGCTTGCTACTGGACTCAGCCAAAGGGAATTCTCTCTGCACTTATGAAGCTGATGGGCTCTTGAATCTTGTTCCCCTGCCTATTGATCTGAATCCTCTGAACCCAACTATACTGGTCCCAATTTCAGCAAACATGGCACTTCAGGAATTCCCCTTGCTGTGCTTGTCCAGCCAGAGATCCTCCTGTTTCTGAATGAGATATTGTTCACACACTTGCATTACAGTCCACGGCCAGCTCCTTATAAGTACTCTGGATTCTATAGTAAAGAGTTGAATCCTGACTTTAAGTGTAAAGTGGAACTCAACCTACATTATGAAGTCATTATGAGCATCTCCATAATAGGCTTGTTGTACTAATTTAAGTGGAATATATGAGCCCAAAGAGTCAAAATTGTTAACATAACCCAGTCTTGGCCAGTTAAGCCAGGCTCTTATTAAACAGAAGGAAAAAGAAGAGCAATGGGAAAGAGAAGAAATTAGATGGGGAAGGAAGAGGATATGCAGTGGGAGATTAGAGGTGGGGGTGGAAAAAGAGAGAAAGTGTCTCAGGGTATGTCAGTACTGACAGCGGTAAAGTCGCCGCCGCCAGATCGATCTTTCTGGATGGATTGAGTGATCAGTGTAGACCCGCTCAATCTATCAGGAAGTCAACTGAGTAAAACCATTTCCTCAAGTAGCTCAGTGAAGACAGCGTGCAGAAGGGAAGCAGAGCAGTCGACGTGAGTTACGCAAACTACTCTGCGTAGTTTGCGTAAATCCTGTCGACTGCCGCCGAATCTGCAGGTTAGTGCAGACCAGGGCTCACATTCCGGCTGGTCTTCAGGATTTAGCATGTGGAGGTGTCTGTACCTTCTGGGTTCCTTTTTCTGGCCTGATTTGGTCAGTGGTATCAATAAAACCCTCTTTGTTTAAATTAATTCTGTGTTTGTCTGTCTTACATCTTTTCTTCCAGGGGTGAGGTCGACTTAACTACGTCACTCAGGGTTGTGGTTTTTTCATACCCCTGAGTGACATAGCTGGTCAACCTAACTTTTTAGTGTAGACCAGGCCTTAGTAGTATGTATCAGGCTTAGTCTTAGAGTTAGTGAAACCAAAGTATCTTATTTATTGCACCAAGAACAAATACAATCTATCAAGGGACTGGAGGATTAAAGAAATACTTTTACATGCAGAATTTTTTTTATCTTACCCTGTCTATATAAGTCAGTCTTGAGCTTCTGAATTGTTTATAAATATACCTACTTATTGTGCTGTGACCTGTGTCTGATGTCACCTCTCAGCACCAACCCTTGGTGCCAGGTTACTAGGATGGCTTTGGGAGTCCCTCGCTTTCTCTTACAAAGCTCTGCACTGAAAAGCCCACCATGGTCTACTTATGTGAAAAGCTTCTGGGGCTAGGGGACATGAAGCTGAGTTCTCTTCAGCTTCTTCAGGTTTCCCTTCTCAGAGCTCTTCTAACCCTTCTTCACTTAGCCCTTCTCTAGGCAAGTCTAACCTATGACAACCCTATCAATACCCAGATCGCCCTCTTTCAAGATCCACTTTCCAACTGTCACCTTGACCAATCTCCTCCCGCCCCCAAGGTTCCACCCCATCTGGTGACGTCACCACTGGTGTTGGACATCAGTGCTAAAAGGCTCCTATTTTAAAACATTGCCTTGGCACCACTCCCATTTTGGCAACAAAGCCAGGAGAACTGATGCAGGAGCACAGGGGGTGCCCTTAAATTTTAGGACTCAGGGACTGTACTATCACCATACCTAATAGCACCTAATACCAGTCTCACTAACACAACCCTGCAAGCCAGTAAGTCCATTATAAATTCAGTGATAGGTTCACAAGTACATTTTGGCTTCTTTGTACTACTCTAGTGTACTAGTTAATATGCCTTTTAAAAGTTTACATTAAAATAAAACTATTTTATTTTGTTTGTACATATCCTAAAACCATTAGAAATATTACATATATCTATGGTACATGCGTGACCCACATCACTTTAATTTCTAGCACCTCACAATCTTTTCAATGTAAAACTAAGTGACTTGTCCAGGCTCCAGCAGAACAGGCAATTGAACCCAGTGTTTTTAGTCCCAGGTTGTTGCCCTAACCACTGGACCATGCTTCCCCTCTTGATGATAGTATTTTCTTTGGATTCTTTGTGTAGAAGAAATAGGTAATACTAATAATAATAATAGTTTTAAAAAATTTAATGTAATTCGAACTATGGTAAGAAATGAGAATTTGTCTCTCAAATTCACTGATCTTTGTTGCTTTTTGAAATAAAACAATAAGTGGTAAAAGCGGTGTTTGTTACAAATGAGTACCACAATGGATTTTTATGGAGAGGTGCTATTCATTTTGTACTTGAAGGTGTGCCTACGGAGTGGTTGTTGCCTATCCAATTGTACAATAAAGCCAGGTGCTGCTTGTATTTCTGGACTTTGCTGCAAGAAATGTCAGGTAAGAAAATCCTATAGTAGGTTTTGTATTTTATAGTAGACTGAATGTTTAAGTACTTTTAAAAATGTTTCAATAATGTTCAAATTAAATGTTTTATTTCACCTCAAATCAATTTTTTTTCGACTTTCAGCATTTTGACAAAAGCAAAGGAGGAGAAAATTACAAAATGCTGGGGGTTGAACTCCCTTATAACCTTTAGCTCAGTGGTTATGATCTTCTCCTGGAATCCTCATGTATGATTCCCCCCTTTGGGTGATGTGGAGATGTGATTTAAACTTGGGTCTCCTGTATTACAGAAGAGTGCCCTAGCCACTGAGGTATGGGATATTCTGGTGTCTGTCTTTCTTAACGTCTCCTGTTGAAGCTGTTCCACACATGACACATACACAATTCTTCATTGTCGCCTGATAAGGCCATAATGCCACCGCCTGTCACCACAGCCGATGACTTTAAACAATTCCAAGAGCTCTTCAAGAGGGTGACTCAGAGCCAAAAGATTCCCCTTGAGGAAGTATCTGAGAACCAGCATAAATTACCTCAGATACTTCAGACAACCTCCACTACCAAAATAGTGTCACCAATAAATGACACATTCTTGGAGCCAGCGGAAGTCGTGTGGCAGATACCAGCCACTGCCCCACCAACATGTAAAAAAGTCAATAGAATATACTACATTTCTGCTATAGGCATGGAACTTTTATTCACTAGCCCTCCTCCAAACTCCCTAGTGGTAGAGGCAGAGAATCAAGGAAAGCAAACCCAATATAAATCCACCCCACATGATAAGGAGTGGAAGAGACTTGATTTATTCAGCTGCAAAGTGTACTCTTCTTCAACTTTGCAGTTCAGGATAGTGAACTACAGTGTAGTAATAACAAAATACGATTATGACAACTATAATAAGTTTAGCAAATTCATCAATGACCTGCCAGAGGATAGAAGGGAACAATTCACAGCTATGATAACCGAGTGGTATCTTGTCTCCTGTACAGGATTGCAAGCATCCTTCAATGTCACTGACACAGCGGTACGAACAACTGCCACAGACATGTGCAGGCCATCATGGCTGAAATCATTGGGAATACCAAAAGCTCCATCAGGGTACATCTTGCAGCCATCAATTCATTCCACCACAAATCTAAGGGATGTCTTTATTTACACATCCCATTACCAAATGTTTCCTCACCAGTTTACAGAATATATACCCAGAAGTCCATAATCCCACTGCAACATAGGACTTAAACTTGGTACTAAAAATTCTTGAGACTTCCGTTCAAACCATTGGCTACATGCTCATTACTACATCTTGCCGTGAAAGTAGAATTTTTGGTCGCTATTACCTCAGGAAGACAACTAGGTGAAAAAGGAGGCCTCATGGCTCACCTCAACATGGCTAAAATAGAGTTATTCATCTCTTTCTCCCAACCCCCACGGTGTCCCTCCCACTACTTCCTTTCTAGATCACTGTGGACAACACTATCCTGTCTGTCCCTCAGGCCTGTAACCTGGGTGCCATCTTTGACTTGTACCTCTTTCTAGGACCCCACATCAGTTTGTAAACCTTGCCAATTCTCTCTCTATAGTATATCTAAGATACGGCCTTTCTTATCCAATCACACACCTAAAATTCATCCCAGCTCTCATCATTTCACAGCTCGATTACTGCAACATCCTTGTCTCTGGTCTTGACAAATGCAGTGTTTTCTCACTCATAACCTTTCTGAATGCTGCTGCAAAGATCATTTTCCTAGTCTGTTATTTTGACCATGTCACCCATCTCTTTGCGTCCCTCCGCTGGCTCCCTCTTCTCTATCACATTAAATATAAGCTATTTGTCTTCATTTTCAAGGCCTTTCATGGCCAATACCCATCATGTCATCTGTCATTTGCTATCGAGCGGTCAGTGCTCAACTCCAATCCACGCATGATGCCAGCCTCTATTGCCCACTTATTAAATTTTCAAACAAGTACTTTCATGCTTTCTCCCATGCTGCCCCCTATGCTTGGGAGGAGCGCTCCATAAACATTGATAAAACTAAGTAATTATCCTCCAAAACCCAACTCAAAATTTTTCTTTTCCTTAATGCCTACCAAAAAATTGCCAACAATTAGGCTGCTGGTGAGTTGAGACCACTGCCTATCAAGCTGTCCAATACTGTCAGATTGTTTCCTTGTATGCTCGCCCACCTGTCTGTATCCATCACTTGTCTTATACTTGGGTTCTGGCTCTTTGGGACAGGGATTGTATTCTTGTTCTGGGTTTGTACAGCACCAAGCACAATAGTCTGGGTCCTTGAATGTTGTTCCTAGGTGCTACAGATAGTAATAGTACTTCTAGTAAGTACTCATTGTGGAGAGGAAATTGATAGGTGGGTCCCATCCCCCTCTCCCCAGTGAATGACAAATCCAACTTCTGGGTAAGTGACCCCAACTCTAGCTTCAATAGATTCAACATGGAAAAAAAATGAGTAGAGGGGCAAAAACTACTTTTTCTTTTGTTGATTGTTATTGATTAAAAGCATGAAGAGTTTATCAACATTTGGGAGTGAAAAAGAACCACAAATATTTTTAATTCTGGAATTAGGGTGTACTCCTTAATAAACAGCACAAGGAGTATTTATGTTGCATCTTCCTCTTACCTGATCAGTGTTAAAATAAATGGCAAAGCTACTGCAGGTGGCTTTTTCATTCTTGTTACTCCTAAAACAAATATATTTTAAGAAGGTAAATAGCGGCTTGTGGAATAGGCCTCCAGAGAGAAATCACATCCAGTTCCTTGTTTTATTATTTTAACAGTTTCATAGACAAGGGAAAATATGCAGAGAAAGTATCGGAGAGTGTGATCTTCCCGAGTACTGCAATGGGACTTCAAACTGGTGCCCAGAGGATGTATTTAAAGAAGATGGAACTCCATGTCGTGACAATAACTGTTGTTTCCAAGGGAGATGTCGTAGCCACGAGAGACAGTGCAAAGCTATATTTGGCAAAGGCAAGACCTGCATTATTATTTACAAAAGCACACAGTAGAATCAATTAACTCTTAGGAAATTGGCCATTTCTTAAATGATTGCCATCTGGGGACTAGGTAACAGAATTTTTTGGGAAGCGGGATCTGCCACAAAGGAGGGAGAGTTAATGTGGCTGCTGGGTGTGGCTGCAGTTTTGGTGGACACTGCCTCATTTGTGCTGGAAATCTTCCCTTCTCCCTGAGCTTGTCCTGTCTAAACAGTGGAATTTTTATATCACACCTATATATTAGGATGGTTATTCTAGAACATCTATCACTGCAATATCTAAACAGTTTCACTGTGCCCTACTTCCCCTGCTGCTGGATCCTACACATTTCCTCAGCCCAGGAAGCCACAGAAGAGATTTGGTGTGGCTCCTAGCACACAAGGCAGCTGACTTTTGAGAACAGGTGGTTTGGGAAAGTTGGGAAAATACCTGCTTAAGTGGTTTGGGAGTCCTCTTTGGCTACAGAAGGTGCTACGAGAGACCTCATGAGATGGGGAAGCATTCACTTTAAAAAGGAAAGAGTGCTGAGACACCCAGAAAGAATATAATCGTTCTCAATATCATCTAGCTGCAATATTAGGAGCATTGCCAGCAGATAGAGGAAAGTGATTTTTCCCCTCTATTCCCCACATTTGAAGTACTGTGTCCAGTTTTGGCCCCCCACTTCAGAAAGAATGTGGACAAATTGGACAGAGTCCAGCAGAGGGAACAAAAATGATTAGGGGGCTGGAGCACATGACTTATGAGGAGAGGCTGAGAGAACTAGGCTTGTTTAGCCTGCAGAAGAGGAGAATGAGGGGGGATTTGATAGCAACCTTTAACTACCTGAAGGGGGGTTCCAGGAAGAATGGAACTAGGCTGTTCTCATTGGTGGTAGATGACAGAACTAGGAGCAATGATCTCTAGTTGTAGTGGGGGAAGTCTAGTCTGGATATTAGGAAAAGCTTTTTCACTAGGAGGGTGGTGAAGCCGTGGAATGGGTTACCTAGGGAAGTGTTGAAATCTCCATCCTTAGAGGTTTTTAAGGTACAGCTTGACAAAGCCTTGGCTGGGATGATTTAGTTGGGGTTGGTCCTGCTCTGAGCAGGGGGTTGGACTAGCTGACTTCCTGAGGTCCCTTCCACCCTACTCTTCTATGATTCTATTACATGCCCCATTAATTATCATTCCACCAAGTTTCTGTGATACCTATTATATCAATATCCTCATTTAATAATAAGGTCTCAAGTGAACCCATCTCAGTATTTAGACTTCTTCCAGTTATATACAAGCAGTAATGAAGTTTGTCAATATGCATTTGTCTACCTTCATGTGCTGTAATTGAATGGGACTCTTCTTCATTTGACTGTTTCTCTTCAGGTCTATCCTCTCCTCTTTACTAGGTATATAGAATATCCCCTTTTATAAATCCTCCTCTAAGGGATGTCTCTGTCCGAATGATGCAATCCTATGCATCTCTCATCTTTCCCTCAATCTTTAGTGTAAAAATTCATTTGATCTTTTTAATTTTACATGCCAGCAATTACTGCATATGGCTTCCTTGATTTTCACATAGACCCAATTCCAAAGACACTTGTGATAGAGGCTGCAGCCCAGAGGTCTGAGGGTTGTCAGATTCATTCCACATCCTCTGATAAGGAAGGAAAGATGATGGATATTCTGGATAGAAAAGATTTATTTCTGCTATGATTAGCAGAAAGAGTGGCTGTCAAGCTGTGATGACATGCTGATACCACCTGTGGGAATAGATGATGCTATTTATAAAATCACTCCCTGAAGATCAAAGGAAGTTGGCTGATGATCTCATTTCGGAAGAACAACTTGTTGCAAAAAACATGGTTTAAGGGCATTTGATGCCTCTGGCACTTTTGCCAGAGCAGTAGCTTCTGCCATAACTCTCAAATGACAACTTTAGATCATCTGGACGCCATCCAGAAACAAAGGCTAAAGTGTAGAATCTTCCCTTTAAAGTAGATAAATCATTTAGTAATAGGATGGATGAGAGTTTGAGAGCATGAAAAATACTAGGTTTACAGCCAGATCTTTGGGACTATAGCAACAGCCCAGAAGATGATTTGCATCCTCAGCATCAGCAAAGGAGATCTTTTAAATCCGGTGCAAAGAGTAAACAAACCCCAGTGTCAACATCTGGAACAGGCCTCTCAGGCCTCTTGTTTCATATGAGTCCTGAGAAGTGTTGAACAATTTTGAGACATTTCTTACCCACCTCATTTGAATACTCCCATGTCATTTCTATGACAGCTAGAGTGCTATAATCCCAGAGAGATGGATATTAGAAATAATACACAGAAGATACCCTATCTAATTTAGTTCTCTCCCTTCATCCATCCCAAGTCAGAATAATCGTTCATGTGAGCCTATTGAGAGCAGAAGATCTCTCTTAAGGAAGTAGGGATCATTGTACAGGGGAGTTCAATATGAATACATTTTATTCCAGGTACTTCCTAATCCCAAAGAAGGACTGAGGTCTTTGTCTTGTAATAGTAGCAAAGAAACTCAATTCCTTGACCCTGGTTTAACTAGGAGATATTCAATGATCTGAAACTCAAGAGTTCTACAAAAAGTGGAAACTAAGCCAAATTACAAAGGATGAATAACACAGGTATGTAGGGAAAAATGAGAAACCCCAAGGCACAAAATGAGATTAAACTAGCTAGAGATATAAAGGGTAACAAGAAAATATTCTACAAATATTTTAGAAGCAAGAGGAAGACTAAGGACATGGTAAGCCCATTACTCAATGGGGATGGGGGACAATAACAGAAATGTGGAAATGACAGAAGTGCTAAATGACTTTTGTTTCAGTTTTCACCTAAAAGGTTAGTAGCGATTGGACATTTAATATAGTGAATGCCAGTGAAAATGACATAGGATGTGAGGCTAAGATAGGGAAAGAACAAGTTAAAAATTACTTAGACAAGTTAGAATACTCAGGAGACTGACTGAGTAGATATCTAAGCCATTTGTGATTATTTTAAAAAAAGTCATGGAAGATGGGATAGATTCCAGAGGACTGGAAAAGGGCACATATAGTGCCCATCTATAAAAAGGTTAAAAAGGACAACCCAGGGAATTACAGACCCGTCAACTTAACTTCAATACTCAGAAAGATAATGGAGCAAATAATTAAGCAATCAGTTTGCAATCAGATTTTTTTTATCAGCACTTCATGTTCATCTAGTAGCTATATTGGTACACCACTCTCATAGATAACAAGTCTGTATTCACACACAACACAATTAAGATCTTCATAAAGGGTTCAGTAAATCCTCCTGCCAGGTAAAGATCCTTATCCAACATGGAACCTCCGGTAGCTAATTAAGCTTCCATTTGAGCCGATAGCCGAATGCTCTCTCTGATAACTCTACGTTAAAATAACGTTTATTATTGAATCATAAAAATGTAGGGCTGGAAGGGACCTAGAGAGGTCATCAAGTCCAGCCTCCTATGCTGAGTCAGGATCAAGTAAACCTAGGCCATCCCTGACAAGAGTTTGTCCAACCTAGTCTAAAAACCTCCAATGATTTGGATTCCACAGCCTTCCTTGGAAGCCTATTCCATAGCTTAACTAACCTTATAGTTAGAAAGATCTTTCCTAATATCTAATCTAAATCTTTCTTGCTGCAGAGAAAACCCATCATTGCAGCAAGTGAGATAGCCATAACAGCTGTGTAATTACTGGGGGTTGCTCTGTGCTGGAGTACACTAAATGCCTAAGGTACTAGCAGAATGTCTGTTGCACAGCAACTCAGAAGCAAGTGCTGTAGATGCTTCAGCAGCTAAGCCTTGTAGATGGTAGCCATGGTAGATCTCAATAATCACTTGACCCTATAGTTAAATGAAATGTGCTAGGGTTGCCAGGAAGGAGAAAGTTTTCAAATACCTTGGAATAGAGGCTTAACAGTTACAGTTCAAAGTTCGCAATAGGGGGTTTCATTTTGGGCCTTGGGGCAGTCCAACTGAAAGTCAGGGCTCTTCAGGACTAGTGCCTGGGGTGCCTTCTCCAGTCTAGTTTCTGTTGAAGTAAATAGGCTCTTGCAGGTTTCCAGGCCAGGCTCAGTTTTTCTCACTGGGGCTCTCTGCACTGGCTTCCTGCCATTGCCCCATAAGTCTCACACAGACCCGCACCCAGCTGCAACATTCAGCAGTCACAGCCTGTTCCACACATGGCTCTGCATACAGTTTCTGGCATTTCTTCTTTGCAGCTCCTCACTTGTCATGTGGCTGCTGCTTTTCAAAGAGAGCCCAGTCACTTCCTGTTTCAGGATCTTTCCCCTCCTGGCCAGAGGAAAGGAAAATTCAGTGTGAACGTTTGGTTGGGTTTGTAGTCTCTTGCTTATCCAATCCAATCCATCAAATCTGCTAGAAGAGTGCGGGCATTACAGGTCCTCCCAGCTGACCCATCATTCACTGTTTTCCATAAGGTCAGAGGAGGTTCAACATCCTCATCCCTAATGTGATGACTTAATTTTATTTATTTGTCAATTTACTCAGCAGTATTCTTTTCCAAGGCCAAAGATGTGCAGGAGAAAACATGCTTCTTAGTTTAGGTGCAAAAACGTCTGTAGCTTATTATTTCAATAGGGCTAAATGGTTCAGACAGTGCCATAATGGATTCATTTCCTTTCCTGTTAACGAAGAAAGACAAGAGCTTAAGTCTCATATACTCTCAAAATTGGTTAGGCTATGCTTTCATGAGACCTGCATTTTAGTATCAGACCCTGTTCTGGAGAGAATTCGGTCATATGCCACTAGGGCCAAGGAAGCTTCAGTGGTATGCCTCAGACATATTCCTTCTTCCACAGATCTGTACACCTACAACACTGAGGTCTTTGCAAGCATTTTAGAAAACTCTATTCTTTGGACTTGGCATCCACATTGGATACACAATTTGCCAGGGCTGTACTTCAGTTTCTTCCTAATTATAGAACCCACCTTTATCTCAAGGGAGTATTGTTTGTCGAATGAGTAGGAATCTTCAGAGGATATTCAAAGAAGAAATAGAGGTTATCAACCTTTAACCAGAATTTTTCAAAATGTACTCTGCATATTCATGCTCTGCACTTGCCCTCCCTCTTCCTTGTAGTCCTAAATGCAACCTGGGAATTGGAGGTGGTGGAGGAAGTCACTGAGATGAGTGAAATGCCATGCTTTGTTCTATAGCTTCGCCCTCAGAAAATTCAGGAACACTGAGGGCAGGGGTAAGAGAGGGTGTGAGAGTGCTCCAACAGGCACTGCTCCCTAAAGGTTCCACCATCACATCTGCAGCAGGGGTGGCTCCCATCAGTGTCAATATGCAGAGTTCATCTCAAAGAACTCTGATTACAAGTGAACAACCTCAGTTTCCCTTTAATCCCTTGAAATGATTGGAGGACTTACGTACTTTATTTTGGTTTTGTCATTTACCTTGTGCCTTTTTCCTCCTTGCAGGAGCACATCTGGCGCCAATGAGTTGTTTTGAAGCACTGAACACTAAAGGTGACCGGTGTGGCAACTGTGGTGGGGATGGACTTACTTACAAGAAGTGTCAACAGAAGTAAGTTATATATATATATTGACATCTCTTATCTACTGGAAAATGTACTAAAAAGAAACCCTTATTTTAAGAAATAGTGTAGAAAAATAAATCATAGACAAGTGATCGGGATGCAGAGAAGCATCTCCAGTCTCCAGAAATTTTGTTTGTTCTCACTCCCCGTGTGTTTGATGATGAGGGTGGGTTGTTTTTTTAAGGGTAATTCTACATATTATTCTGTGCAGCTCAGGCAGTGGCAAACATGGTCATAACTCTTGTGGTTTCATGCAACCTCAGGAAGCTGGTACACAGTTGAAAAGATTAGCTGGTGGTCTTCTCAGCTCTGCTATTTTGTGTTGAATTACTTGTTGATGACTAGAGATTTCTTACTTTTAGATGCTGAATCTTAGATGTTGCTTGTTGGTGGACTCTTACACCTTGATGGTCAGTCAGGAGAGTGAAGGAAGCACAGGCTTCTTTGGCAGTCATGGTAACATTGCAAGGCCAGAGGCCTACAGTCAAGGGCCACAGCAGCAGCCATTGCAGGCAAGCAACCCATAGTTTGAAGCCAACAAGCCAGCAGCAAGGCTTTTTTTCTTTCCTTCAGTTTTTGAAGATGGTGGCTGGGGGGTTCCTCCCCCTTAGAACTTCTCCTTGGAACTCCCTTGGCAAATCAGAGTGGGACACTCTCCTTTTGAGGTCACTGGCATCACCCAGTGGAGTTTGATTAGGTCAGATTTATTTAAACCAAGAACCTCCCCATTCTGGTAATTTCAGGTTCAGAAAGTCCACTGATTGAGAAACTTATCCAGTGAATAGGTCCAAAGGTATTTTGAAAAATTTGAAGTCATAGGTCAATCCACAGACACTATCTCAAATGCCCTAAAAAGGCCCAACTCAAATAAATAAAATGATGCAAAGGTAGCAAAAAGTTGAAATTGAAATAATAAGAAAACACCAATTATACACACAGTAAGGCATGTATAAATTGCACAGTTCCTTATTCTAAAGACAGAGGCTTATAATTTCCCCTTTATATTTTGGTATTCAGTGGCTCAACTTTGAGCAGCATTTTTTAATACAAAATCTGAGTGAAAGGTTAGATTTTAATTCATTGAGTAACCAGATCTTTTCCTCCTAAATCATAATTTTGGAGGTTCAATTTTTAATCACTGGTCTACTTGCCTCACACTTCTGATTCTATATAAATGGAGACTGGATAATTGATCCTGCCAAGTTTCCCTGTCTATCAAGAAATGTTAATAATTAATTTTTGTCTTGGTCTGTCTGGCTTTGCCTTTGTTTCATTTGTTGACTATTTCCCCTTAATCTGTTGCTTTCTGTAGGATTAGTTTAGTGGTGGCAGGGTTCTGCCTAGTGAAGTGTCCTTTTTACTTTGTGTCACTCATTCAGAGGAGCACTAGATGGAGATGTGGTCCTCAAGCTGCAGTGCATCCTGCCTCCTTAATTTTTAGCTGGCAAGTAACATACGACCTATTTCACCTGCAGACTGAGTGCAATTTCCTGCCACATAGGTGCACTCTGGCTTCAGGGTATCCATCTTTCTTCTTAACTGCTAGGAAGTTAGTGTCATGGTTACAGGGCTATCTGATCCTTTTATCTGTGGGATGGAAAGGGGGTTGTGTGCCAAGTAATTTTATCTCCAAAATTACTACAATTATTTAGAGAGACAAGGTGAGTGAAGTAATATATTTTATTGGACCAACTTCTGTTGGTGAGATCAAAAAGCTTTCAAAAAGAAAAGCTCTGTATAGTTCCAAAGTTTGTCTCTTTCATCAACAGAAGTTGGTCCAATAAAAGATATTATCTTACCCACTTTGTCTCTCTCATATTCAGGGACCAACATGGCTACAATACTGCAAACAAAATAAATGTATTTTGTCTAGAGAAACAAGAAATGGTAGTCCAGGTTTTACTAATTGTTTCTCTCACTGCCAACTCAGAGATGTGATGCCCACTATTTTAGTCACAGGGGTTCTTTTAGGGCACACCATGGGTAAAAACAAGCAAAATAATCATAATTGTTAACCAGGGCTTTTTTATTAAAGAAAAATAAACAAAATGACAAATGATAGAACACAAGTGAAAACCAATGTGTTGTATGTTTGGATTTAATAAGTCATGAGGTCAAATAAATAAAACTTCAATTGAGTTAGTTAAGAAAGACAATCAAGCAAAACTCTATGCAGCACTATACAGAATACAGAAAAGGAAACTTACATACCAATTCTGAGACTGGAGAAGTGAGGCAGCCTACTTGAGTTCACATCTGACTAACTCCCTAAATCTCACCTCTTATATACTGTTCAGAACAAAGAAAAAGTCTCTTTCAAGCTTGATCTCATATTGAATCAATAAGTCAATGATATTTGTAATTAATTTATCACTTCTAGCACCATCTCTGACCGCAGTTAGCGTTTAATGCTTAGACATGAATCCATATGTTACTGTTCTGCTGGTACATTGATTATAGAACATACCTTACATGTTCCTTCTCTATTTTGTCAGTTACTAAGTTTCAGTTACAGAACATTTATGAGCATCCATTTGCAATTACATCATTCTGTTATTACAGCATATATATATATATAATAACAGGTATCTCTTTATATACTGTGTGTGTTTACAGAAAAGAGACAAAGAAAATGAACTATTGACCATGGTATTTGGTTTACATAATTGATAATCTAAAAACATTTGTTCAACCATCCACTGTTTTATCAGTTACAAAAGAGATCTATCACCAAGTCATTAAGACAGAAATAATCTGTTAGAGTAATTCCTGATGAATTAAAAAATCCTTCAATAGATTATATTCTCAATTACAGAAAACAGTTGTCCCACATAAATTAAAAATAGTTCCTTTCTGGACATTTTCATAAGGGTTCCTTAGAGAACAAATAATAACATGCTACCATCCAGCTAAAATTCAGTTTATGGATATCACACACATTAGGATCTGCTAAAGTTCAGAGCAAACAACAATGGATAATAAAGTACAGGACTACTAAAAGAAAGACATTAATTTATCCCAGCGGTTCTCAACCGGTGGTACGCATACCACCGGTGGTACTTGGAAGAAGGCTAGGTGGTACGCGAGCCGTACCGTGCCGCCGAATCTTCCGCCGAAAGTCCCCGTCCCCCCTCCCCCCGCCACCGCTGAATGTCCCACCCACCCCCGCGAAACCCTGCCGCCGAAAAGGGGCAAATGGTGGCAGGGTTTCGGCGGAGGGCATTGTTCCCCCTATGCAACCCCGCCGCCACCAAACAAAATCTTGGTACTTTAATATTTTATCCAAAACAAAATCTTCTTTAACATTAGAGTTTAGCCAGAACCTTTGACAGAGGTTTGGACTAGATGACCTCCTGCGGTCCCTTCCAATCCTAATCTTCTATGATTCTAAATCTCCCTAGCTGCAAATTAAGCCCATTACTTCTTGTCTTACCTTCTGTGGGCATGGAGAACAGTTGATCACTGTCCTATTTATCATAGCCCTTAACATTTAGGCAGTCTTTTTTCAGGTCCCCTGCTCAGTCTTCTTTTCTCAGCACTAAACATACTGTTATTTTAATCTATCCTCATAAATCATCTTTTCTAAACCTATTGTCATTTTTGTTGCTTTCTTCTGGACTCTTCAATTTTTCTACATCTTTTTGAAAGTGTGGCTTCTGAAACGGGACACACACTGTAGGCGAGGCCTCAGCAATACCGAATCAAATGGAAGAATTACCTCCCGTGTCTTAAATACAACTCTCTTGTTAATACACCCCAGAACTATATTAGCCTTTTTCTTGTTGTATTATATTATTTCCTACCATGATGATTTGATCCCTCAGATTTAAAACAGGACAACCATGATAGAGCCAGTGAGAACTCTGATGATAGAAACAAGAAACTCTTACTTATTTTCATACATACATACCATAGCACTTTACAGAGGAGCGTAGTAGGGCTAGTGATAGCACAATAGACTTACAGTATGGGATCAAATTCAGGACACAAGTTCAATTCCTTATTCCTAAGCATCAGGCTGGGAGTACTACAGAAGCAGCATGTCGCATGGCTCTGCTCTCACCTCACTACCTGCTGCAAAATTGTTGAGCCCTGATTGAACTGAACACAGCGGGGTTAGCATTAGTGGGATTAGCATGACACACAGTGAATGTGTGTAGAGAAGGATTTATGGGAGAGACTTCGCATCTTCAGCTCTCGCACAGAGTTCTTCAAATGTTGCATAAACCTTTAAGCAACTGCTTTTGTTGTTTTTTTCTTTCAGAGATGTCCTGTGTGGAAGACTGCAGTGTGTTAATGTTAAAAAAATACCTCGAACAAAAAATATTGGGTCCATAGTTCAAACTCCAGTTGATAATATCTTGTGTTGGGGTACAGAATTTCATACTGGGAAGGACATGGTGGATGTTGGCTCAGTGGGAGATGGAACAGCATGTGGTGATAACAAGGTACTGTAGTAAATATAGTTAGATTTAACAATGGAGTGTAACAGAAATTAAATGGGGAGGAAGATCTTGAACTCCCATTCCCCTATCCAGGTTTCTTTCCCTCCCCTTATCTAAAAAGTGATCCCTTTAATGAGAGCCTGTTCTCACTCACAAATACCTGAGGAAGACCAGCTTAACATTTTACAAAGAGCAGCAGATGCTTTTTTCCCTTTTATAGAGTAGATGGAGAAGTGGTCAGTAGGGGTCAGTGTCACAGTTCTGGGGTTCACTGTACTTTTGAAAATTACACCTAAGGGCCTAAATACCTTTAAAAATCTGTCCCTAGATGTCGTCTTCCCTCCAGTTGCTAAACTCTCTAAATCCATCATCATTTGCTCAGTATATGCCAGAATGTGACTAAAAAGACAGGTAGTGAGTGGCTCTGTGGGTGCTCCACTTCAGGTGTGCATGTGCCTATGATCAGAGATTTTCAGTAGCAGTAACAGTTCGGCCCACACATGTGCTGCAGACATCGTCATGCCCCATACTGAGGCTGTGTAGAGTTGCATGAGCAAACCACTCTCAGTTCCTTCTCAGCCACCTTGGTGTCACGATCCTAAATTTCTGTATTTTCACAAATGTGTTAGGAGCCTGAGATCTAAAATCTGTCTCCATTCCTCATTCTTTTTGGGGACTAGAAAATACTTGGAATGAATCCCTTTCTCCTGTGCTGCATTGGAACTGGTTCTATGGCTTCTAAGCATAAAAAGGAAATGACTTCCTGTCTTAGCAAGCATTGATGGGTCCCTGAAAAGAGAAGGGGGATGGAATGGAAGTGAAATGGATGGAGTAACCCAATGTTACAACCTCCAGTACCCTTTTGTCGGATGTAACCTGCTCCCATGAAGGTTGGAAATGTAAGAGATGATCTCCAAAAGGGAGAGAGATAGGTAAAGTGCTGCAGCTGTAGATTCATGAAGAGACCCTAGACTGAACCATCAAAATTGTCTTTTCAATGATGAAGATGGTTGAGTGGTGGAAGAAGTAATAGTTGGAGACCTTTCTTTGACCTTTTGGCCTCTTCTTGGGTGGGTCAGTAGATCTCTGGAAGCCAGAAAACCAGATGAGGTGGGAACACTACATTCTTTGGAACCTACTAAACTTTCATTAGTTTACAGGTATATAAATACCGAGAGACCTTAAGGTGGCCCTCAGGTTCTTCAAGGTATTCTGACGGGGCCAGCCCTGACGGCTATAGGAGGGTGCTGGAAGGCATATATATCAGCCCCAGGCTTAGCAAATCTTTGTTCCCTGGGTGATCCAGCTGTAACAGCCACTCCAGGGCAATTAGGCCAATCAGGCCAGCTGCGGCCACTCCAGGACAATTAGGCCAATTATGCCAATCAGGCCAGCTGGGGCCAATCAAGGAACTTGCCCCAGCAGTTAAAAGCCTCCCAGTCAGGCAGATGGGGGCAGCTGAGAGGGTCCTTGAGTAGAGCTGCTACAAGGTGTGGAGTCAGTAGAGGAGCGGAGCGGAGCGGAGCTGCTGCAAGGTGTGGAGACCGGAGGAGAACCTGAAGGAGAGCCACAAGCCAGGGGGGGCTACAGAAGAGCAACCCAGGGAAGGTAGTAGCCCCTTGGACTAAGCTGTTTGAAGCTACTCCTCTTAGGGTCCCTGGGTCGGGGCCTGGGGTAGAGGGCGGGACCGGGCCCCCCCACCCAGCCGCACCACCGGCATAGCCGTAAGGAGCACAGACCCACGGGGCAAAACAGGCCCACCTTGCCACAGTATTTAAAGATTTGTCCATGGACAGAGAGAAGAGCTTTAGATTACATAAGGACAGCCATGCTGGGTCAGACCAATGGTCCATCTAGCCCAGTATACCATCTTCTGACAGTACCAATGCCAGGTGCATCAGAGCGAATGAACTGAACAATTAATTACTGAATGATCTGCCCGCCTGTCATCCATTCCCAGCTTCTTGCAGTCAAAGGCTAGGGACACCCAGAGCATGGGGTTGCATCCCTAACTAACTTGGCTAATAGCCATTGATGGACCATTCCTCCATGAACTTATCTAATTCTTTTTTGAAACTCCCATTATATTTTTGGCCTCCACAACATCCCCTGGCAATGAGTTCCACAGGTTGACTGTTGTGTTTGTTTGGATCCTTTTAGCCTTTAAGCACCCCTTTTACTTTCTTGAAAAAGTATTTCCTTTTGTTTGTTTGAAACCTACTGCCTATTAATTTAATTGGGTGACCCCTGGTTCTTTTGTTACATGAAGGAGTAAATAACTCTTCCTTATTCACTATCTCACACCATTCATGATTTTGTAGACCGCTACCATATCCCCCTTATCAGTCTCTTCTCCAGGCTGAAAAGACCCAGTCTTTTTAATCTCTCTTCATAGGGTAAAACAGCGAGAGTCTTGTGGCACCTTAAAGACTAACACATTTATTTGGGCATAAGCTTTCATGGGCAGAAACCCACTTCATCGGATGCAACGTCATAGGGTAGTGTTCCATAACCTTTATTATTTTTATTGTCCTCGTCTTTCCTTTTTCCAATTCTAATATATCTTAGTTGAGATGGGCAACCAAACTTGCATGCAGTATTCAAGGTGTGGACATATGCACGTCAGATGCAGTGGGTTGCAGCCCACGAAAGCTTATGCCTGCAGAAATTTGTTAGTCTTTAAGGTGCTATAGGACTCTCGTTGTTTTTGCTGTCAACAGACTAACACGGCTACCTCTCTGGAACTTTTCATTCTGGTAATATATTCCTACTGCTGTACTCTTATTATTCAAGCATTGATTTTCATCATTCCACCAAATTTCTGTGATGACTATTTATATCAATATCCTCATTTAATACCAAGCATTCAAGTTCACTCATCTTAGTATTCTAGCATTTGTATACAAGCTTGTACAGACTTCTAGCATTTGTATACAAGCACTTTTAAAATTGGCCACTTTTTAGTTGTCTGCCTTCATGTGATGTAATTGAATGGGACTCTTTTTCATTTGACTGTTTCTCTTCAGTTTCTACCTGTACTTTATCGACTTGTATCCCCTCCTCTTTATTACTGTGTAGAGAATCCCCAATAATAGACCCTCTGTTATGGGATGTCTTTGTCCATACTGTGTGCTCCTCTGCACCTGTCATCTTTCCCCAGCCTTTGGTTTAAAAGCTCCTCTACAACCTTGTTAATTTTACATGCCAGCAATCTGGTTCGGATTAGGTGGAACCCATCCTTCCTGTATAGACTCCTCCTTTCCCAAAGGTTCCCCAGTTCCTAATAAAACTAAACCCCTGCTCCCTACACCATCATCTCATCCAGGCATTGCCACCTTGCTGTTCTGCCTGTCTAACTATCCTGTGGAACTGGAAGCATTTTGGAGAACGCTACCATGGACTTTCTGGACTTCAATCTCTTACCTAGCAGCCTAAATTTAGCCTCCAGGCTCTCTTTCCTTCTTTCGCTATGTCATTATAATCTACATGTACCATGACCACCAGCTCCTCCCCAGCACTGCACATAAGTCTATCTAGATGTCTCGAGAAATCCAGTCTTCACACTCATCGGGCAATTCACCATATGGTTCTTCCAGTCATCACAAACCCATCTAGCTATATTTCTAATGATTGAATCCCCCATTATCATTACCGGTCTCTTCTTAATACCTGGGATTCTTTCCTGAGAGGTATTGTTAGTGCGAGAGGATAGTATGATCTGGAAGGAGGGTCCCAACTATGGGATCATTTCCCTCTGCTCCAGTTTGATGGTCTCCTTTGACAAGACTTTCATTCTCATCAAGAGCACAAAGGCTGTCAGACTGTGGCTGGGACCACTCTGTTGTGTTCCAGAAAGTCTCTTCTGTGTGCTTCTGTCTCCTTTAACTCGTCCGGTTCAGCCACTCTGGTTTTAAGAGCCCATACTTGGTCTCAGAGGGCCATGATCTCTTTGCAGCAGATGCACACACATGCCACATGCCCACAATGTAATTCTGTATGCTGCATTTAGTGCAATAAATTCAATTGCCCCCAACTCTGCTGCTGGACTTCTGCATGCATTCTTTTTACACCTGCAGTGTTTTTCTTTTTTGAGCTTTTTGTTTTGTTTTGACTCTCAAAACACCATGACCAACCATCTCAGCAGGCACTTATTCCAGGATTACGAATGGGAGCTGGATTTACAGAACTTCAGTCATATTTTTCTGACCTCAGGGTTTCTAAGGATGGAACTCTTTGATACTGCCACGAAAAGGAAATGCTGGAAATTCTTCTTAAGAGGAGGGCTGGGTGCTTACTCCTTAAGGTATATGTTCCTCATTCTTTGGATGAAGGGCCCTCTCTATGGATAATCTCCAATACTGCTGATCTTGAGAGTGTTGAACAAGGTTAAACATGACCATGCCAGGGCCCTTTTACTTGTCCCGGTGTGTACAAGACAAGCCTGATACCCTTACCTGATTCACCTCACCTTTTTTCTTGTGTTGTCTTCTGTTCATTCCCCATCTGCTATTTTACTATTCCGATTGGATGCTTCAGCCCAACCTGGGAATTCTTCATCTCAGAGCTTGGTTACTCAGTGGTTATCTGGGACAGAGACTTCCTGTTCTGCAGAGATAACAGGCACTGTTCATCAGTATGAAAATGTCTGTCTAAACCACTTACCTTCATAAATGGAAGACATTTCACCACTGGTTTCTCCAGTGATAGTTTTCACCTGTTCACACTTTCCTCTATGTTGTTCTTGACTACCCTTTGGAACTGAAAAAGTCAGGACTCTCCATAAGTTCTGCCAATGTTCACTTGGTGCCAGTAACTGCCGTTCATTCCTCTGTTGAGGGATTCTCAATGTTTGCTCACTCCACAATAGCAAGATTAATTAAGGAGCTGATGAACCTTTTTCCACTGATTAGAGAGCCTACCTTTGTATGTGATCTAAAGTTTGTCCTTATTTGTCACATGAAACACCCCTTTGAACCAATGGCCAGCTGTCCCCATCTTCACCTGGCCATGAAAATGGCTTTCACAGTGGCATCACTTCTGCATGAAGAGTCGAAGAAATGGGGGTGTTGTGAGGCATACACTGGCTACCAGTTAGGCTGCAAATCAGGGAGTTAATTGATGAGGAACAAGTTCACCTGGACAGGACAGGCAAGACCTGTAGAAAGCCAGGTAGCTGGCTAGAGAGGGGCATGGCTGCTAGGGAAGGACAGTCATTCCCTGGAAACAGAGAGGAGTTTTTGTGAGTGCAGGAAGGCAGACTTCCTGAGAGGAGGGTGTGGAGGAGATGACGAACCCAGAGAGGGGGGAGCCAATTAGGTAGGAAAAAGCCCCGGGAAAAAGCAGCAAGGTCACAGGCAGTATAGGCCTAGGCTGAATGTTATTGGGTCCCTGGGCTGGAATTCAATGTGGAGGGTGGGCCTGGGTTCCCCTGCCAAACACTGGGTGTTGGCTCAGGGTTCTGGAGATGTCCGCCAGAGAGCTGGTCTGGAAAGACTGTGATTTTCCCCAGAAGGGGAGGGACTTAATGACCAGGTTCAAGGGCAACAGACAGGAAGCAGCAGCACCAAGAGCAAGAGAGGCCACATATAGAAAGAAGACAGGTGGAGAGACCACTGAGGAGGGCACAACTGAAAGAATGAGCTAATCCCCAGAGTGACCAGCAGGAGGTGCCATGAGCGCAGAGGAAACCCCATCACTAGACACTTTAATTGAAGATCCTCCCATTACAATATTCTTCAGGAAGAAAGTTTAATTATGACAATATCCTAAGTTTCTCCCAAAGGTATGTTTTGAATTCCATATTAACCAGGTTATTCAGCTTCCAGTCTCTTTTCTGAAACCACACCAGACCAGTGAAGAAGTTGTTCTCCACACTTTGGATGTCAGAAGGGTATTAGCCTTCTATCTGGACAAAACTAAACCCTTTTGAAATTCTCCCAGAATGTTTGTTTCATTTACAGAGAGATCTAGGGAATCCACAGTCTCCATTCAAAGACTCCAAGGTGGATCCCTTTTAAGGTGCTAGCCCATTCTACAAGACCACAATCTACTTCTATCGCAATACAGAATGATATTCTAGTGGCTGAAATTTGTAGAGTGACACCCAACACTATGCCTTGGTTCACGTAGCCAGATCACATGCTGCAGTAGACAGTGAAGTTCTGTCTTCATTGTTGGACTCAAATCCAAAGTTCTTTCCATAGATACTGCTTGGGAGTCACATAAATTTGAGCATCCACAGGGATGCTAGTGAAAGGAGATGTTACTCGACTTGTGCAGTAACTGCAGCGCTTTGAGATGTTTTTCCCAATGGGTTCTACATTACCTGCCATCCTTCCCCTCTGCTTCAGAGTTTCATCTTTTGGGACATCATGGTAGGGAAGGAACTGAGGGCAGTTCACCAGCACAGCTCTATACGTCCTCGACACAGGGCATAAGGATGTCTGGAGCTCATGAGTGTGCCCAAGGGTACTGCTACCAAAAATCTCCAATCAAAGGCTTATGGGGTGCATGTGCAACTGAAGTACAGTACAGAAGTTGCAATAGGGATGGAACTCTTGAAGAACTGCAGTTACTGCACAAGGTGAGTAACCTCTCCTTCTGTACAGTTTATTTTATTTCTGAAATGATCATTTCTCCACAACAGCATCAAAGGAAATCTGTATTTTGATTCCAGACCCACCCCTTTTTCCTCTCATCTCAGTTTACCACAATCATCCTAGGAATTTCAGATCGATGCCCCCATCTGACCCATTAGCTACTCACCTCCTTGCTCTCACCTCCCCATATGATTTTCAACTATGGATTGATTTATAAAGCACAAATCTTAATCCTAGATGTCCATTTGATATTCTAAAGATACTTGTTTGTGCAGCTGCTCATTGGGAATCTCCCCAGCAGGAAGTTTCCTTAATCCTGCAAATGGCATCGAATATATAATGACAGACAAGTTGTCTCTCAAGTAACGCTGGAAATCCTGGCCAAAAATGATTAAATCTGAGCAGCTGACAGGGTAACAAGTGAAGATAAGAAATGTAAATGCATTGCAATCATAGAAGATGTGGGTTGGAAGAGACCTCAGGAGGTAATCTAGTCCAATGCCCTGCTCAAAGCAGGACCAATGAATAAAGGGGGAGCCAGTAGAGGAATACAAAGGAGGGGGAGGGTTATAAGGTCAGAAGATTGATCTAGGGTGATAATTTTGAATGGATGGGGAGCAATGTGGAGATGCTAGTAAAAAGGATGTTTCAGTAGTCAAGAGATTATGGATGAGTTTTAGCTGTTACCACATAACACTGCTTCTTAAAACTCAATTCATATATTCTTCCACATTACTCTCTTGACTTGGCATCTGATGCCTGTTTCAAGAAAGCAATAGTGCAAGGCTTTACACTAAAAATACTTAACGGAGAAATGCTTTATGCCAGGAACTGACTCTTCGAGTAGATTGTCCATATAGATTCGCCCACCCTACTTCTTCAGAGTGTCTGATATGGATTCTGAAGATTTGAAAGGAACTCTATTCTGCAAATGAGCACATGCATAACCTTAATGCTTCCTGCTTTCAAGAGGGCTTTAATTGTGGTGCCAAAATCATGTGCACCTGAAGAATGTGACTATGCTAAGAAATTTTGGAAAAAAGTTATTTATCATTAACCTTTCTTTTAGACCTATAGCATGGTTTCCACATCTAATAACCAGTCAGAAAAGAGACATTCCTAATGTCATTCTATTATCTAATGTATATTTATTTGTGAACTTTTACAGATATGTATAAACAGGACATGTGTCAATATAACAATTCTGAATTATGATTGTAATTACACAAAATGCAGTGACAGAGGGGTAAGTAGTAAAGATTTTAACAACTTCAGTATTTTAGCGTATAATATGTAGGACACTGAACTTAGTCTCTTAGAAGTGATGCCTCACATTAGACTTAAGATTACTTTAGTCGGACAAGATCTTGAAAAGCAGTAATTAAAGTATTTTCAGGAGGAAGTTTATCAACTATTCTCCATTTGAGGGAAAAGCCATATATGACACATGCTACAGTAAGATCTTCAAAATAGCCAGATCTCATGCCATTTGGGATTTTATTGCTAATAAATTATTTCTATATGTTGCACTTAGTCAGCTGCGGAATCAGTGCAGAACAAGAAAGTCAGGTGCTACATTCCCATAGCACAAGATGAAAGTTTCCTGGGGTCTTCAAGAATAGCCCTGAGTGGAGCACATTATACTCATGCATCCTGGAGCTAACCAGGATAGGATTTAGAAGGTTGCACACTTCATTGTTTCTGTAAGTCAAGCTCACTGCTTGCACCATCTTGCATCCCTGTGTTAGAGAGTGAACTGGTACTTAGGAGGAGGAGGAAAATACAACTCCCAAGAAATTGACTCCAATTAAGTATTTCCTTCAGAGGTTGCTGGATGTGGGAAGGGTCTGGGCCTTTATAAGCCAGATTGAGCTCATTCCAAGAAGGGAAAGGTGTGGTAACACTCCAGAAGACTGGAATGCTGAAGCAGTACTGTTGGAAATAATTTTTCTAAATACATTTACTAAGGTTCACCATGACTTAGCTGCTACACAAGTATTCCTTTATTAGTCTAAAAGGCACTCAGTGTTGATTACATTCAAAATAGAAACACCAGCATATACACATTTATACTCTATATTTTAGTGGCAATAGAGTTGTAAGCATTGCTCAAATACTCACAACATGATCAGGCTTGGGATATATTGTCCCATCTTGGCATGGCAGGGAGGAATAAGAAAAAGCTGTGACAAAGGAACCCCTAAAAACCTTGCCATATATAATCAATTATTTACTGCAGCTGGTACCCAATTAACCATATTTTCTTTATTTTAAAGAATTATTTACTGCATCTGAACCCCAAACCTTAAATAAAATAATGCTGGTATTTCAAGGGTAATACATTTAACACAAACTCCTTTTTTTCTCATTTTAGCCTCTCCTCTTATTCTTTTTGGTCACAAGCTTTGGACCTATCATTTGCACTAACATCAAAACTCAATTTAAAACCATCGTTTAGCAGGTCTATATTCCTACAAGTATCTATGGAAAAACAGCTCCAGAAAGGGTCAGGAGAAGAGAGAAACACTGATGGGGAAAAACTGAATACTCATACATCCCTTTTTGAGTATTAGTAAATTAATGATCATCTGCCAAACTCCGTGATCCAGGTGAGAATCCACCTGTTCACATCCTCCATTTCTCCCTATAAACTCCATTTTTGTGCCACCTTCCAATCCACCTCTATTTCAGGAAGTCCTCCTGCCCCTTCCCTCATGCTAGGGGCTCTGTATTACCACCCATGCTCTGCCTTCCCAGCCCCTGGTGTCAAGGGCGCTCTGTGTTTCTGCTCATTCTTCCTGCCCCAAGGATCTCTTTTTCCCCTTAAGATGGAAGGCGTGAACAGACACCTTATTTCCTCTTTGTCCCCCACAACCATGAAGCAGACTTTGGGGAGGCTGCACAGTGAGAGGAAGGAAGGAAGATAAATTCTGTATAGATGAGTGTAGGGCCACTTCACTTTGCTCAGCCAAAACCTGATCAAAGGTCATAATCTTCAGGCAAGATGAAGTGATAAAAAGCATTTTCGACCATCATTGTCCACTGGGATTCCGTGGCTTACTGGTGGATACAGTAGTACTCACATTTCTCACAGAGGAGCGTGAGGCTTGCAAATCTCTGTTAACTAAAATCCTTTCAGATCCTCAAATGAATGGTGCAAAATACTTCATTACTTTTCTTCCTTCTGAGTAGGCTTCTCATCCACGGACAGCCAAATCTGCTCTTCTGTATTGTCTCTTGTTTTCTCCCCCAACAATTTTCATCACTTCAACAAGAAAATGGTAGAACAATAATTTCCCTTGCTCCCAGTGGCATAGCACTTCTAGATGAAATTCATAGGAATTTTTACAAATCCTGTATTTTACGGCAGTTCTATGACCAAAAGCCCTTCTTCTGTCATTTTGTTAATGAAGAGATTGAAGCCTGGTCTATAATGCCGGCAAAATTCAGCAGCAGTCAACGGGAGTTACGCAAGCTACGCAGAGTAGCTTGCGTAACTCCCGTCAACTTTGTAGCTTCCCTTTAGCGTGCCGTCTCCTCTGCGCTGTAGGGAAATGTGTTCCCATTGACGCAGTGCTATGCTTTTTGGGGAGGTGGTTTTATTAGATCGACTTCTGGATCAATTGAGCAGTGTCTTCACTGCCGCTCAATTGAATTGGAAAAATCAATATAACGGCAGCGAATTTGCCGCCGTCAGTGTGTACATAGCCTCAATGGCTCCAGAGTGGGGGCAGAATGGGAAATCCTCAGAAAAATAGGTGTTCTCTTCAGAAAGACTGAGTCTATCCCATGCTAATTTTAAAGGAGAAACTTGTTGTGCAGGATGAAGGGCTGTTAACTGTAGGTACCAGCTTAGCTTACGCACCAAAATTAACTGGAGGAATCAGGAAGAGATGAACATAGTTATTTCAAAGCCTTTTGGAATGAATGACAATGAGAAAGAGGAAGACTTAACTTGCCCTCAAATTGCAGTCAAATGTAATATTTATGTGTCTCACTACAACAAAGTTTTAAATATCGTCACCTCAATGGCAGCGCAGTCACTGGGATTCCTGACAAGCTGTCCAAAGTCCCAGCACGATACAGACTATATTGGAAACCTACTAGACGTAGCTGTAAGGCTTGGGGAGCTGGAACCCTGATCTTTTGGTTCCAAAAAGCCAAAAGTTTCTACTGCTTAAGATAAAGGCAAGCTCCTGTCATAGTTAGTAGTAGAATTGTGAATTTCACTAAAAAGCAGCATGACACTGTTAGTCCACTTACCCACCTACCAGTTAGACAATGTTCAGCCTGAGCAACCGACATGCTCAGGATTTGATGTCTGGCAGTCAGGTGCCCATCTGCAAGGTGATCTATGCAGACCATTGATGCAATTACTATTTAAATCAAGCAGACACAAATGGGAAGTTGGGACAAGAAGCTCAGGATGTTTGTGTCCTAGTCTCAGCCGGACTGTGAGGGAGTTAAACTCCTTCAGTGGGCTGAGAGAAAGAGCCTCGCCTATAAAGATCATCTTAAGTGCCAGGCTTAAGGAGAAGACTTGAAGACTGTAGTTCATTGGCTAACTGAATAGCACAGAGAGAGGAAGCCATAAGAGATTAAGGGTTTCAGCAGGAAACGTGCTCTTGGGAAGAAGCACAGCTGCCCAAATGGAGAAGGGAGGATTTTGTGTGTGGATTGGAGCCTGGGAAGGGGATAAGCACTCTCTTCTTTAGCCCTCCTGAAGAAAGGGGAGCCTGGACTATTTTTGGCTTTCTTGATGAAAGGGAATGGAGGGATTTTAATTGATAACCCTCTGAAAAATAAATGTGGTTTATGAAATTCTAGTAACAAAAATTCAAGTAGTACCTTTACTAAGAATCACCCTTTCTTAAAAGCCCGTTCTATAGTATAAAAACCATCTGGCTGATTTCTGGCCTCACCTGAGGCCTCTGTACTACTGAGTATTATCCTGAGCTCAGCCAAGTTCTAACCAAGCTTTTTGGGGTCATTTATCACATATTTTTGCACAAGCGGACACAATGGGAGCCCAAACTTCTTATGCCCTTTAGGAACTATTGCAAAGTAAACGTTAAATTATAACAACCGGCATTGTGTCCTGATCTTGATTTATACCTACAAGTAGAAAACCTGTTTTATGATCCTGTGGCTTCCCCTCTACCTCATGTCAGGGAATGAGCCATCTTCTGCTTTCCAAGTTACATTCCTAGCACCAGATGGTGTAGTGCAAAAATAGAAACAGTAGCTCTTGCATGGCTGAAAATAGAATTCAAGACTAAGAGATTAATACAGTCAGCTTCACCTGGCTCTGAAGGTAAAAATATACTCCTCCAAGATAAGAATGCCCAGATCTCTACTTCTTATAGTACAGTCCAGAGAGAAGGAAGAAACCAGCTCTGCCATATGCAATCTGCCGTTATTTTTTTATACCTATCTTTCCCTTTTGGGGCTTTACACCTGATTTCACTAAGGGTTTCAGTAAAATTAAAATTTCTTTTATAATAAATTAATAACTCTACATATTGGATTTTTTCATCTGAGGGGAAGTTTGCTCTATCATGTACTCTATTTTCAAAGGTTTGGTGATCCCTACCAGAGAGGGTATATGGTGACTCAATTAAACATGGTCTTCCAGCTCCAAAATACAGCCCTATACAAGATAAACTAAAGGAGAACTCATTTAACTGGTTAGAGAAGTTGGTTCCATTTTTTCTCTTTTCCTCAGCCATTAGATGGCAAGATTGCACATTAATGAATCAAAGTTAGTAAATTAACTCCTTCTGCCAAAGATGGAGACTTTGGATAACTAGTTATCTTGTTGCTCATACCAAGAGACTTGGAGAAATGTAAAGTAGCAGCTAAGAAACTATCATTCTGTCTTTTACTTAATATGTGATGCCATGCTGTACAAGGCAGTTAGAATGCACCAATAGCTCAAGAAAGCTGTATATTAATCAAATTACTCATTTGTTTCATGTTATTTACATCCTTAATTCTATTTCAGGTGTGCAACAGTAAGAAAAATTGCCATTGTAATTATGGTTGGGCCCCTCCAGACTGCAAATACAAAGGATTTGGAGGAAGTGTTGACAGTGGGCCCCCTCCAACTAGCAAGAGTAAGTGCTGTGATACACTAAGCACGCTATATTTTATCCTGGTTTTAGTCTAAAGCCAGGAACCTGTAACTTGTATTCTAATGTGGTCCTTGCAAATGTCACCCATACCTGACACATTCAGGCTATACAACTATAATGTGGTCCACTTGGGCTGCCCTTGAAAGGTTCTGGAAGTCATTACTTAACACCCAAAAGGCCTGATTCTGATATCCTTCGAATTCCCAATTATCACTCTGAGGTTTGACAGGCTCTTGTCCCAAGATCAGGCCCAGTATTATTAAAATTACTGTATAATTGGGAACCCTGATGTGCACAGTTGTGACACTCACACTATAAGTACACTTCTGTGTTTAGAATATTTTATTAATACATTTAGCTAAGTCACAAACACTCTAAGCCAGTAAAGTGGATAAAGATAATACTGAATGTACATCTGAATATCCATATACACACAACATCCCTTACAGAACTGAAATGGAAGCCATTATCTTACTCATCATCATCATCATCACCTTCCTCCTCATCACCTCTGCCCATCATGCTGGCATCTCCCAAGGGCTAAATCTCTCCTCCTGCACACAAGCATGGATACAACTTTTATAATAAGTTATGCAGATGCCACTATGGCTACTGCATATTCAAAAGAGGTTTCTCCCCTCTTCCTTATTTGTATTTCCTCACTCTACTAATGTTAACATGCCCTTCTCCTATATATTAGTATGTTAATTATCTCAACTTATTATCATATGCATCAGTTTGTTGCCATGGAACAAACTGTTGTGATCTGATATCTGCAGATGTTCTATCCAAAGTCCAGTGTTAACTCATATTCTTGTGATTAGCTTGTGTCGTTAAAGACAAAATTCCCCCTTACACACACTATTTCCAGTCCCCTAAATCGTATAGGTGACCATTAGGCCATTTGTCTATGCCAAAGTTCATAGGCCTCAAGCCTTATGCTAACTGCAGAAGCCAATGTCTTACAAGTTACAGGCCTGTAGGTTCCTTGCATTACTGCCAAATAAAATAAATGCTAAAGCTAACCCCTTCTGCTACACAAGCAGCACCTTACTTCACAAATGGTTCCACTGATGTCAGTGGGATCTTGTGCAGGTACTAAGGTACTATTCATCATGAATAAGTGTATCAAAACTTTGCCTGAAATAGACACCAGAGTCAAAAAAGTAGTGGAAAGAATGTGATGCACTTTTTTCTACCTAGCTCAGTGGCGCCTATTATGTTGCTACTCAAACCCCTTGAATTTTCTTCCTACCAATGTAAGATTTCTCTATTTTAGCATACGATTAAATCCACCAGTCCTAGTAGTCATCCATTCCTTTTATGTGATTATTACTTTCCAATTTCTATAAACTCACTGAATTCCTATATCCCCCCAATTCTTCAAGTGATTGTTCACATGTAGTCCTTTTCTAAGGTGCATCTGGAGTCAAAAGGACGGTTTCAAGTTGTTGAGTACCAAGTAATTTAATCTTAGAAATCACTAAAATGTTATTGTCTAGAGTAATAAGAAATAATAGGCCAAATCTTAATAAATGTCTCTCTTAATGCCAATTCAAGTTCTTCACCTCACAGCGACTAAACTATTAGCAATGGCTAAACTAATGACTAAACTATTAGCAATGACTATTGTTAAAGAAAGGGAAAAAATTAAAACCAAAAGAGAATGCAAACAATCAAAAATAGATACTTCAGTTACAATCTTGTCCATATGTCTTTTGACAGAGATTACACCTTTTCAGAGTTGGTCAACCCTTGGAGAGGACCATAGTACCTTATTCCCCAAAATTGGTAGTGAGTCTTGTCTTAGTGTATCATAAATAATAAAACAGTTTATAGATGGGCAAAACACATTTGTTTAAAGGCAGGTGAGCTCTGTTTGAGTTATGGAGAAGAGCGTAAGAACAGCCATCCTGGGTCAGACCAATGGTCCTAGCCCAGTCTTCCAACTGTGGCCAAGGCCAGATGCTCCAGAGGGAATGAATATAACAGGTAATCATCAAGTGATCAATCCCATTGCCCATTTCCAGCTTCTGGCAAACAGCAATCCCTGCCCCTCCTGGCTAATAGCTATCCTCCAAGAACTTACCTAGTTCTATTTTTTTAACCTCGTTATAGTCTTGGCCTTCCCAACATCGTTTGGCAAGGAATTCCACAGGTTGAGTGTGCATTATATGAATAAATATTTCCTTTTGTTCGCTTTAAACCTGCTTCCTGTTAATTTCATTTGGTGACCCCTACTTTTTGTGTTATGAGAAGGAGTAAATAACACTTCCTTATTAACTTTCTCCAAACCAGTCATAATTTTATAGAACTGTAGCATATCCCCCGTCATCTTTTCCACACTGAAAATTTCCAGTTTTATTAATCTCTCCTCATAGGGAAGTTTTTTCATACCCCTAATAATTTTGTTGCCCTTTTCTGTAACTTTTCAAATTCCAATACATCTTTGTGCAAATATAGTAACCCCATCTCAAACAGTATTCAAGTTGTAGGCGTACCATGGATTTATAAAGAGGCAATATGATATTTTCTGTCTTATTATCTATCCCTTCCCTAACAATTCCTAACATTTTGTTAGCTTTTCTGACTGCCCCTGCACGTTGAGTGGATGTTTTCAGAGAACTATCCACAATGACTCCAAGATCTTTCTTGAATGGTAACAGCTAATTTAGATCCTATCACTTTATATGTATAGTTGGGATTATGTTTTCCAATATGCAGTACTTTGAATTTATCAACAATGACCAAGTTTGGAGGCCCTCTTTGCTAGTATTTTTAGATAATTTACGTATGAGATAGCTGTATGTGTGTGTGATGCATGCACACTTCATACAGGCACAAGCCTCAGTTTCTACAGAAATATTTGTTACAGTTGTATGAGTGACTCTTGAGTGCAAACAAATTGTAATGTTCTGTGTTTGTTTCTTTCCAAGTGTCCAGTAGTGACATTATCATTATGGGAATAGCAATTGGAAGCATCCTACTTCTTCTTCTGGTTATCAGCTTTGCCATATATAAAAGAACTCAAATTGCTCAGCTCTTTAGAAGGCAAGTAAAATTCCATTTATGTTTACACTATATGATAAGATTGTGACACTTTTACTTATTTCTAATCCCAGCTTCCCCAATGTTTTTGTTCACATAACACTTGGTTGTAAGCCGGCCATGCATTACTGGCTACCTGTAAAAGCACCTGTTACATTTCCTTACTTATATGTACAGGGCACACATGGAGGGGCAGGCAATGCAAAGGACTTGGTCTCCTCAGGAGCCTAGGCTCCCCATCGAAAAGTTGGAACTGAGAGTAATCAGGCTGGCCTGTGAGCGATTCCTCCCGCACATTCACAACCAGTCAATCCAGGTATTATGGGACAACATGACAGTGATCTATTATATCAACTAGCAGGGAGGAGCACACACCTCACAGCTTTGTGTAGAGGCCATCACCCTCTGATACTGGTGCATACCTATACAGATTACTCTGACTACTGTGCATTTGCCAGGAATACAGAATATCATGGGAGACCTCTGAGCAGACACTTCTTCACAGAGCTTGAGCAGGAGTGGAACGACTGACTCTATAAAAGTGTTTCAGATGTGAGGTTTCCCAACCACACATCTTTTCCAGTCACATATGAACAAAAAGTGCAGGGAGTTGTGCTCCATAGGGGGTTGCAATCCAGGCTCTCAGGGCAACGCTTTTCTCATATAATGGTCAGTAGCCCTGAGACAGCCCATCTTTAAAAAAGGGAAGAATGAGGATCCAGGGAACTAAAGACCAGTCAGTCTCACCTCAGAGCCCGGAAAAATCATGAAGCATATCCTCAAGGAATCCATTTTGAAGTACTTGGAGGAGAGGAAGGTGATCAGGAATAGTCAGCATGGATTCACCAAGAGCAAGTCATTCCTGACCAACCTTATTGCCTTCTATGATATGACTGGCTCTGCGAATGTGGGGAAAGCGGTGGATTTGATATACGTTGATTTTAGCAAAGCTTTTGATGTGGTCTCCCACAGTATTCTTGCCAGCAAGTTAAAGAAGTATGGATTGGTTGGGTGAATGGATTATAACGTGGATAGAAAGCTGGCTAGATCATCGGGCTCAACAAGTAGTGATCAACAGCTCAATCTCTACTTGACAACCGATATCAAGTGGAGTGCCTCAGGAGTCGGTGCTGGGGCTGATTTTGTTCAACATCTTCATTAATGATCTGGAGGTTGTGGTGGATTGCACCCTAAGCAAGTTTGCAGATGACACTAAGCTGGGAGAACTGGTAGATACACTGGAGGATAGGGATAGGATACAAAGTGACCTAAACAAATTGGAGATTTGGGCCAAAAGAAATCTGATGAGATTCAACAAGGACAAATACAGAGTCCTGCACTTACGATGGAAGAATCCCATGCACTGATACACACTGGGGACCAAATGGCTAAGCAGCAGTTCTTCAGAAAAGGACCTGGGGAGTTATAGTGAACAAGAAGCTGAATATCAGTCAACAGTGTGCCCTTGTCGCCAAGAAAGCTAACGGCACATTGGGCTGCATGAATAGGAGTGCTGCCGGCAGATCGTGGGAAGTGGGAATATTGTGTCCAGTTTTGGGTCCCCCACTACAGAAAGGTTGTGGACAAATTGGAGAGTCCAGCAGAGGGCAATTAAAATAATTAGGGGAGGGGAGCACATGACTTATGAGGAGAGGCTGATTGAACTGGACTTATTTAATCTGCAGAAGAGAGGAGTGAGGAGAGATTTGATAGCAGCCTCCAACTACCTGAAGGGGGGTTCCAGGGGGGATGGAGCCAGGCTATTCAGTGTTGGCGGATGACAGAACTAGGAGAAATGGTCTCAAGTTGCAGTGGGGGAGGTCTACATTAGATATTAGGAAAACCTTTTTCACTAGGAGGGTGGTGAAGCACTGGAATGGGTTACCTAGGGAGGTAGTGGAATCTCCATCCTTAGAGATTTTTAAGGTGAGGCTTGAAAAAACCCTGGCTGGGATGATTTAGCAGGGGGTTGGACGAGATGGCCTCCACAGGTTCCTTCCAACCCTAATATTCTATGAGATTATGTGTTCCTTCTGATTCTCTTATTACTGAGGGTAATGTATGTTGGACCTAAGAAAGGTTTGCTTGACTGACATCCAGGTTATACAAAGTACTACTTCAAAAGACTCTGTGGGGAAATATTAGACAACAAGTGGAAAAGATTTTTGTTTTGGTGTGACCAATGAGGAATTTCCTCTTTATAACCAAATATTCCAGGTGTGCCACACTACCTAATATCCTTAAAATGTTTGGGATTGTCTCAGTTATCTCAGGAAACCCCTGGTGGCCATCA
Organism: Emydura macquarii macquarii; assembly: GCF_026122565.2. NCBI lineage: Eukaryota > Metazoa > Chordata > Testudines > Chelidae > Emydura > Emydura macquarii. Next base: position 30,152 of record NW_027130175.1, on the reverse strand, counting down.
GCGCATATCATCCACTGATAGGTACCTACTCTTTATTTTCTCACCCAGTCACATCCTGGTTCCTGCAGGATCTGATTCAAGTCTTTCCTCTTGTGAGAAATCCTGTACCAGCCTGGACTTTTACCTTTTACTTTTATCAATCCTAACAAAGTTGCCATTTGAACCTCTATCATTCTACTCTCTGCTACATCTCTCAGTGAAGATAGTATTCTTGGTCGCTATCACAATGGTCAGAGGGGTTGGAAAGTTAGGAGTACTCATGGCAGACCCAGCCATACAGTTTTCCAGAAGGAAAAGGTATCCATGAGACTGCATCCAATATTTATCCAGCAGGTGATGTCAGATTTTCACACCCACCAAAGTATTCACTCACCTGTGTTACCAAGAACTTTACTCTAGTAGAGAAGAGGTAATATGGTATTCCTTGGTGTTCACAGGACTCTTGGCTTTTACCTACAGTGGACAAAGCCAATTCGTGAGTCTCCTAGCTCTTTGTATAATATGCAGACTGAATGAAAGGAGAGGCCTAAGGCTGTTGAAGTGGATCTCAAGATGCATTGTGATAGCGTATTCAACCAGAGCCCAAGCATTTTTCCTTTTGAGATGTTCCTATTATTGACATATGCAGAGGAGCAACTTGGAGCCCGGTACACACATTCACGAGGCACTGTACTCTGGGGCAAACAGCCAGCTCGGATGTGCCTCTGTGCATGGCAGTTCTACAGTCTGTTGTGGCATAGGACTCCAGGCACCAACCTCCTTGAAAAAGACACTGCTTATGAATCACTTGCAGTGCACTACACATAGGGATAAGCACTTGAAGGACAATGGGATACTCACTTTGTAGTAACTTGAGTTCTTTGGGATGTTTTGTTCCTATGAAGAGTGCATTTCCTGCCCACCTTCCCCACTGCCTAGGTTCCTGGGGGCCTAGCAATAGAGAAGGAACTCAAATGGTAGCAATCTGGCAGCCTCCTTTAGTCCCTTGGTGCAGAGCATGAGGAGAGCTGGGGCGCATGTGTGGAACAGACGGACACTGCTAGGGAAAAATCTCTGATCCTGGGTGCAACCCTGACGTGCACTATGCATAGGGACAACGTATCTCAAAGAACTCAAGTCACTGCAAGGTGAGTAACCCATCCCATCTGTTTTTAACCTGAACCTCACCATTCCAAGGAAGAAGCTGCTCTTCACACCTTAGAAAATAAAAACTCTCCTGATGTCTATCTAGAGATACCCCGTAAAGCATTTGGCTATCCCCCAGATTGTTGCTTTCAGTGACAGAGTTAAAGAAGTCCCTGTCTCCACCCAAAGACTGTCCAAATGGGTTACTGGCTGCATTTTATTTTATGAAATTGCTAATTCCAAGCCTCCTCCTAGAGCTGCAGCCCAATATACCAGATCAGTCTACATCCATAGCTCTGTTCAAGAATGTTTCACTTGCAGAAGTCCATAAAGCTGCCACCTGGGCTTCCCTTCACATCACCTCAAAGTCTTAGACCAATATCAAAAGCACCCACTTCCTGTATGGTGGAGAACCCAGAGAAGAAAAAGAAGAGGTTATTTACCCTGTAAAGTGACTAGATGTTTGTCCCCATGGGTGCTCATCTACCCACCCTCCTTCCCCTCTGCTTTGGATTCTTGTCTTGATGGGACTTTGTGGTAAAGAAGAAACTGAAGGCAGTTCACCTGACACTGCTCTATGTATCCTCAGTATGGGCACAAGGATAGCTAGGGTGCATGTGTGGCTCCAATGGGCACATGGGCCCCTGAAGTGGAGCACGCATAGGGACAAATATCTGGAAGAACTCCCGTTACTGTAGAAAGTAAGTAACCTCCCCATCTCTTCACTTCCCCCTCCCTGCAAACAAATAGTTTCTCCCACCCACATCCAGCCTCCTTAACAGCTCTCTATTGTCCTTTATCTGGTAGGGACGTGGTTCATCCTCTGTCAGCAAAGGGTGGATTCCACAGCCACACAGAGGCATTCCCTGTTAAAAAACATTTATAATAATTGCTTCAAAACAGAAATCAGAATTCATAAGTTGTACATACACAGGCTCCCCAAGCTGTCATACTTGTGTTCCTGAAAACTGCAGAGCAGGACACAGTTTATTTTTTGGAAAGTGAAAAATTCCATTGGCCATTTTTGGGTCTGAGGCTTTCTTCCCCTTTCTCTCCCTCTTTGACTCCACCCCTGCCACATACATACGTATTTATTTTCACTGGAGAGTGGGGAGAAGATAAAACAAAACTGTGAGAAAGTGGGGGGAATGGCATTTTCTTGCACTCTTACTGTTTTCCAACTTTTTTCTTGCACTCTTACAGTTTTCCAACTTTTTTCCAGTAGAAAACTGTGTAAGCAGGGGAATGGGCCTGCTATTGTAGGGAACTTTCCTGGCTTGTACACTACCCTGGTAAAGTTGGCTAGGAAAAGGATCTGAGTCCCTCCTCCCACTCTCAAGGGCTCCCTTCCCACTCTCCTGTGTGGTGGGGTGCTTTGGGGCTCAACCCCCAATCTTGCCATGGTGCCAGAGGGTACCCACCTGACCTCGAGGGCTCCTGGCTCTGTGGATGTAGGGAAGGCGGTGGATGTGATATACCCACTCTCCTGTGTGGGATGAATGCCTGTAACACCGACAAGGCTGGGCCCAGGATTCCTGGGGCTCAACCCCCAATCTTGCCATGGTGCCTTAGGGCAGGGGATTGGAGGGTGTCCCCACTCCAGGGTACTAACTCTGAACTGGGCCCAAGCTTCCTGACCCACTGATCATTGTATACAATGCAAAGCAATATAATTTATTACACAAACAGCAACCAAATTAAATAAAAAAAAGACAAGTAAGAAAAGAGGATAAAGGTTAAAGGAAAACACCCAGCACTACCCCCTGGCACAGAACAAGGAGCACCACAAACAGTGTCTCTGGGATTCATCTTTAGTCTGTCACATGTTGCAGGCCCACTGTCCAGGCCCTGGCTATGCAGTGCTCTGGGGATGCAGGCCCAGTCAGACCAGGGATGCAGTGCTCTGCCAGTAGCCACACAGTCCCAAAGTCCCCTTCGCTCTCCCCAGCTGCTCACCACACACCCAGCTCCAGATGGCTCCTGCCCCAGCTCGCTCTGCTTCAGTGCAGCTGCGCTTGGCTCTCTGGGATGCCTCTCTGGCTCTGCTGCTGTGGGTCAGGTCAGCTCAGCTCCATTCAGTTTTCTGTGCTCCTCTTCCAGCCTTCCAGCTGCAGGCTGCTTTGTTCTTAGCTCCCCTCAGCTCTGCCCAGGCAGGCAGCTCCAGCTCACAGGGAGGGCTGGGCTCCCCCCACCCTCCTGGCTCCCTCATTGGCCTGCCCGCCCTGTCAATCTGGCTGACCTGAGTTGGCCTCTCTCCACTGGCCCTGGGGGCTGTCTGTTCCAGGGTCCTGCTTCCTCCAGAGATAGCCAACCAAAAAGACCCACTAAGTTTCAGTAAGAGGCTAATAGACCCCTTACATATGGAGTGGGGGCAAAAACAGGAAAGAAAATGGAAGAGACCCCACAATCATCTTAAAATGGAGAATGAATATTTTTTAATCTTCAAAAATCAAAATGACTTTTTAAGTCTAGACAAAAAAATCAAAATTTCGTGTGGGAAAATCAAAATTTTCCATCAAAAATGAAGTTTCCCTGCAAAAAATTCTGTGAGAAGAAAGCCTCATTTTTTCTCCTGGAAAACTTTACACATGAAAAATGTTGACTGGCATTATTAGTAGCATAGGTGAGAGCTGGCTGGCCTTCCCCAGTTTTCACATGAATGTTAGAACTGTAGTGCGTAATTTGAACTATTTAAATGCTATTATTAAGCAAAGGGAAATTCCTTTTTGGTCTTTAAAAAAAGAAAAGAAATTTAATGTAGAAAAAGTTAATGCAGAGTTAAGGTTACACAGCTAAAAAGACAAAATTACAAAGCGCTGGGCTCAGAATCTGACAGGATGTCCACATACCATCTAATGTCCAGTTTTGTTCAATAAAGAGTAAATATGATTATTCTATTCATTTCTGAAATTCAGCTAGTACATTACAGAGACTAGCTTTCCTGATCATCAGAATGCACTTATTTTAGTTTTTTCAGGACCTATTGTAGCACCCTGCCTTCAAATTTAATAAGAAGCTTGTGTGTGGTTAGAGGAGCATCTTACCTATCTAGCATTGGGGCTTCAACTGCCTCAGTTTCCCTTCTGCCTGCAGTCTTCCAAAGATGGTAGGCTGCTCTGGTGCCTTTAGGAGGTTGGGTTTTTTGTTTTTTGTTTTTTTGCCATTTTGCCCTCTTGCCAAACATCAATTTAGCATCAATCCCCTGGAGTGAGGAATGCCAGAGAGATGGAAGCTGCCAGGAGCCAACATTTGCAAATTGATTCCACTTACTTAAGGTGAAAGAGAAACACTTTCACCCAAACTGGTTTAATCTGAAATGCAGAAACATGATTATATAGTTCATTAATATTCTTTCATGTAACACAAATGGTTTGATAGATTTTAAGAAGCATCTTCCCTAAACCAGCCATAATAATTATGATTTCAGCATGTATTGTCCAAACAGCATGTGGTTTGTATTATAGGCCCTCCAGAAAAAGACAGACAACACAAGGTGGTTCTGGTGCTGCAGACACAGTAAGTGTTTTTTAAGATAGCATGCTTCAGTTATTCTTTAATATGTGAAGAGCATATGAGTGACAGGTATTGAAACTACTATAGATAAGTTTCCCAAAGCCATTCCATCTTAACTTTTATTTTTAGTTCCTTGAAGCTTTCTAAAACATTCACTTTTGGGGATGAAATTTTCAAAGCCCACAGGTTGCTTTTTTTTTGGGAGGTTGGTTTTTCTTTTGTTTTGTTTTTTTCATTGTAAGCAAAAGAGTTGTGAGCTATTTTACAAACAAGGAGAATTGGAAATACATTTTCCCAATGCAAGAAAATTTCTGCAAGCTTTCTGTGAACATTTATAGCACAGAAACATTTTGGGGTAGTGTGACAGGGTGCTGGCTGAAAACTTAAGGCAAAGTCAGCCCTCTGCCACTGGACTCTTAACTGGCAGCTCTTTTTTCTCCACCTGAGGGGTCTTCCATGAGACCTCTCCGAGCTGCTGGTCTTCTACCAGGACCTCCTCTGGACCTGGAGGCTGGTCTCTGCAACCAGGTCTGGGGCAGCTGCCTAGGGGATGGATCTCCTCGCGGACCCCTACTACACAATGCCCATCTCAGTGTGCAAGTGGCAGAGTCCTACTTGGTGCACCAGAGACTGGTCCTGGCAGGCGTCACCAAGATCGGAGACCTCCTGCACTACGATCGGGGTGACTGGGTGGATCCCCAAGTGCTGGGGTGGTGCATGGGGCTCTCCACCCTTCGAACCTCCCGGTGCATACTCCAGGAAGTGCGAGTAGCATGGCCTCCCACTGCTTGGGCCTACCTCAATAGAGTCCTGAGAGGGAGCCCTCTCCACCTGCCACTCACCCTGGGCCCTCCGTACCTCTTCATTGGGACCCCGCCCCACGAGCCCCCCTCCCGATTGCCTCCTGTGCACACCCTGAGACAGCTGCGGGACCTGCAGCCAGCATGCTTCCGAACCACGCCAGTGACACATTTCCGCACACTCGTGCACCACACTCCATTTTGTCGCCCTCGTGTCCCACCCTGACACTGAGTGGTGGGACCTCTTACCACCTGTCAAGGGTGAGAGACCCCAGTGGGCCAGCCTGTATTCCACCTTGGTTCAACTGGGACATCGGCTGGCGGCTCCTTCACAGAGCTGTGAGCACGGGCGTGTACCTGATGAGATTCACCCCCCATCCCGAAGCCTGTCCCTTTTGTGGCATGAGGGAAACCTTGGTGCACATCTACCTGGAGTGCGCCGGTTTGCAGCCCCTATTCTGGCTCCTCCAGAACCTCCTCCTGAGGTTCTGGCTGCACTTCTCCCCACATCTTCTGATCTTTGCACACCCCAACCATGGCCCCACAAAGTCACAGGACCTCCTTGTCAACCTTCTCCTTGCCTTGGCCAAGGCAGCCATCTACAACACCAGGGAGAAGAGGTTGGCAAAGAGGTGCTCTGCGACTTTGGGGCCTCCTTCCATTCCTGCATCCGCTCATGTCTCCGAGCAGAGTTCCTCTGGGACTTGTCCGCTGACTCCTTGGCTACCTTTGAGGAGCAGTGGGCACTATCCAGGGTCCTGTGCTTGTTGTTCCCATCAGGTTCCCTCCATCTTCCCCTTTGACCTTCTTACCTGTCCTTGTTTTTTCATTCGTTGTCCCCCGTAATTAACTGAGTCCAGGTTCAGTGGCTTCTCCCTTAGTCTGGGGAAAGAGGGTGCTTGCCCACACCCTGGAGCTAAAATAGTACTGAGCCCCTCATGAAAGGAGGATTGGAGTCATCTGAGTGAGCCTGCGGGGCAGTGGGCCAATAGGGACCAGCTGCTAGGCTCCTTAGGCAGGTCCTATAAAGGATCACAGAAAAGGAGGAAAGGGGGGATGAGTGACCAGCCTGAGAGGGAGAAACCACAATTGGAGGTGAGCTGCCTGTGTTAGTGACTAGAACTGTGTGGCCCTTGAGCCTGGAATGTGTGTGTAAATAGATGGTGGTGGGTAACAGCCTGTGAATAAAGAGCACTGGTGGGAGCAGGAGGCTGAGATCTGTGGGTGGTTTGTGGGGCAGAGGACCAGAGCACCGGTGGGGCCTGTGCCAACCGGTTACGGGTAGCAAATTAATATTTCGCAGGAAAACAGCCCTTCGTGAAGAGAAGTGCTTTTTAGAGAAAACTCCGCTTTGATTTGGGTGTATGACAGTAACTCTGGATTCATACCAGTGGAACTCAGTTCAGAATCAGGCTTCTCGTTTCACTGAATTTGCACCTTGTTCAGGCCCTGAGACACTGGAAGTGTTTTACAAATAGTTCCAGATTATAGAAGTTATTTCTTGTTTTTTTAAATGAGTAACTAGGAAATTCTATCAAAACTACATTGAGTGAATCATAGATTCATAGATTCCAATGCCAGAAGGGACCATTGTGAGCATCTAGTCTGACCTCCTGTATAACACAGAACTTCCTCAAAATAATTCCTAGAGCAAATCTTGTAGAAAAACATCCAATCTTGATGTTAAGATGGTCAGTGATGGCGAATACTTGGTAAATTGTTCCAGTTGTTAATGGTGAGTATAATTAAAACTTTATACCGCATTCCCAGTCTGAATTTGTCTAATTTCAACTTTCAGCCATTAGATCATGCTATAACTTTCTCTGGTAGGTTGAAGAGCCTATTAAATATTTATTTCTTGTGTAGGTACTTAGTCATCCCTTAATCTTCTCTTTGTTAAACTAAATAGATTGAGCTCTTTGAGTCTATCACTGTAAGTCATGATTTTTAATCCTTCAGTCATTCTTGTGGCTCTTCTCTAAACCGTCTCCAGTTTATCAACATCATTCTTGAATACTGGATATAGTTTTCCAACAGCAGTTGCACGAGGGCCAAATGCAGAAGTGAGATAACCTCTGTACTCCTACTCAAGATTCCCCTATTTATACATCCCAGGATTGTATTAGCCCTTTTGGCTACCAAATCTTTTTCAGAGTCACTGCATCTCAGGATGGAGTCTCCCATTCTGTAAGTATGGCCTACATTATTTGTTCCTAGATACATACATTTATATTTAGCCATATTAAAATGTGTTTTGTTTGCTTAGGTCATGTTATCAAGTGTCTCAGATCATTCTGTATCAGTGACCTGTCCTTTGTTATTTACTATTGCCCCAATTTTGTATCATCTATAAACTTTTTCAGTGATGATTTTATGTTTTCTTTCAGGTCATTAATAAAAATGTTAAATTAGAGCCAAGAACTGATCCCTGAAGGACCCTACTAGAAACACACCCGTTTGATGAATCCCTATTTACAATTACTTTTTGAGACCTAATAATTAACCAGCTTTTAATCCATTTAATGTATGCCATGTTAATTTTATATATTTCCAGATTTTAAATTAAAATAGTGACAGTTCAGGGCAACTGCACCTGTATTTCTCCCTCATGATCCAGAAAGGGCACCCATTATAGGCCCCTGGCTGTTCATCTGTCATATCTCTTGGGCAGAGTCCTACATCTCTTTTTCTGACCCGGGTTTTTCCAGGTTGCACAGTTGCCTGCCTACACTGTGAGTTCCCCAGCAAGCCAGACTGCCTAAATTGGCCTGTGTCTGTATTTTGCTTTCTCCTTAGAGGCTATGAACAGTTGTAATTGCTCATAGTTGCAAGTTGCCACAGAGCCCTTTCTAAGCAATCACATTTATTCTTAAGGTGAAAGCATTAAAAACAGATTAAAATAATAGAAGAACTTACATGCATGCCAAAAAAGCTTATAAGAGGTCACTCCACTCCAATGGCAGGTATCAGTCCTTCCAAATCTTCCCTTCACCCTAGGGACAAATGGTTTGTCTTGTCCATTTGCTGGTTCAGAAAGAAGGCCCTGAGTCAGTTTAAACTCAGGCTATTTATCCAAAAGTCCTATCTTTATCTGTTGGCCTCTGGAGAATCCAGAATGTAATCTAATATGTTAATCACACAGTTGCAACTTTAGATACACAGGTAGCATATTTTAATCAGGATCCAGTGTAATCCATGATTCTGTAGCTATGGAATTTGCCAAGAGGCTCACAGACTCTAATGTCAGAAGGGACCAATAGGATCATCTAGTCTGACCTTCTGAACAACGCAGGCCACAGAACCTCACCCATCTACTCCTATAATAGACCCTGGCCTATGACTGAGTTATTAAATTCCTCAAATCATGGTTTAAAGACTTTAAGGTACAGAGAATCCACCAGCAAGTGAGCTGTTCCCCATGCTACAGAGGAAGGCAAAAAAAACCCAGAGCCTTTGCCAATCTGCTCTGGGGGAAAATTCCTTCCTGACCCCAAATATGGCAATCAGTTAAACCCTGAGCATGTAGGCAAAACTCACCAGCCAGATACCCAAGAAAGAATTCTTTGTAATAACTCAGAACCCACCCCATCTAACATCCCTTCACAGGCCATTGGCATATCTTTCACCAGTAGTCAAAGATCTGTCAATGGCCAAACTAGGCTGTCCCATCATACCATCCCCTCCATAAATTTATCAAGCTCAGTTTTGAAGCCAGCTAGGTTTTTTGTCCCCACTATTCCCCTTCACTCCTCTGATGGTTAGAAACCTGCATCTAATTTCAAGTCTAAACTTCCTAATGGCCAGGTTACATACATTAGTTCTTGTGTTCACATTGGCACTAAACTTAAATAATTCTTTTCCGTCCCTGATATTTATCCCTCTGATGTATTTATAGAGAGCAATCATATCTCCCCTCAACTTCCTTTTGGTTAGGCTAAACAAGTAATGTAAAAACTCTAAGGACCCAGTCCTGTGTTCCTGCTTGACTTCAATGGGCTCTGACTGAGCACAGGGTGGGATTCTCCCTAGTGGAGCTACTGCTGGATTGGGACCTATGTGAATAAAGTTATACTGGAAATTTTATATCTAAATCAGTGTACGTACTCCAAAAGTGAAAAATGCATTGCAAGGTGCACACACACGTGTGCACACACACAGTTGCAGAAAAATTGTGTAATGATCTATGAAATTTGAAAACCAGTATATGAGCATGCAATGCAATATCCTAAGGCATTCATTCAAGTGGCAGCATTAAAGTTGTGTATGCAACTGATCAAGGCTTGGAGGCATCTGGATATTTTTGGTCATTATATTTATTTATTTATCTCTCACATAATCCTGGACTGTGTGACTATTTCTATTTTAATTTTGTAATAATTTTCTAAGGGATAAGATGGATGAATAGTGAGGCTTTTATTCTAAATCTAAAGAAAGGAAATGTCCTGACTTGAGTATTTAGCTGTACAACTTTGCCAGTTAGATAGACTATGCTTTAATCATTTTTTACTGTTTTGTTTTTTTTTAGAAGAGTGTGAAGAAGAAGAGCAGTATTCGGTCTAAAAATTAGGAGGGAAGCTATATGTTTAACAAAACACAGAATACTGGATGTTTGAAAAAGCAATGTTTTTTCTTATCAGTTCAGCCACTGAAAGAGTATGTGGAACCCTGCTGAGATAGTTGTGTCAAAACTCCCAACTACGTGGGATTCATGGAAAATTTCTCTTTTTGAAACTGTCAGTTTATTTTGTTCTTCTGTTCCACTTTTTATGTGAATAAAGAGGTTTTGTCCTTATTTATGCTTCTCTTTCTGTATTCACATAAGTGTCTCCTCAGAACTTCATAGAATCTCATCCTGCTTCTAAGGTGGTCCTGTCCTCTGAATGCTTAGGATTTATCCCTAAAACTCTCCATCCCTAGGAAGCAGAAACTTAGCTGTTCTTCTTGGAGTGCTTGCACATGTCCATTCCACTGTAGATGGGTATGCGCCTCATGCACAGTAGTCAGAGCATGGTTCTATTGCCACACACCACTGCATGCTGCTTTAAGAGGACAGAGCTGCCCCCAACCTCCCTCAGTTCCTTCTTACTATCAGTCATGGTTGTCGAAGCACTCTCAAACTTGTGATAAGTGCTGCCCTCACTCCTTTGTGTGTGTGTGTGTGTGTGTTTGTGTGTTTATAATTGTTAGAAATTAGTTGGTTAGTTAAGTTTAAGTTAGTTTTAAGTGCTAGGTTTTAGTTTAGGTCTTTCTTGACAAGTTTTTTTCTTTCAGTACCAGGCTCCACACCCAGCCTGCTTAAAATGTTTGAGAGAATCCAACATCAGTGACAAATGTCACATTTGTAAAGGATTCAAGCCCCACTCAAAGAAGGAAAGAGTGGCAAGGCTCAAGTGTTTACTCATGGAGGTAGCACTTCACCCTCTGTTGTACTTGTCTCATGGGGAGAAGTCCCCAGTTACATTAGCTAGGGTATGAAGCAGCCCACCAGAAACATCTGCAGCTCTTCGGTCCCTTTTGCTGGTGCTGAAGAAAAGGCATAAGCCTTCCTCATGTTCAGCACTTTGCTTGGGTGTGTCAGTACCGAAGCCAGATAGGGGCAGAGACTCTACAAGACATTCACTGGAACATTCTTCAGCTAAGAAGAAGGGATTATCACCTCTGGAGTTTGTTGTAGGTCTGTCAAGAGCATCCCCATAAAGATCTGTGTGACACAACCAACAGTCATTGCCATTCTCAACTACACTAGAGGTGTATGCACCCACAAGGGACCTGCTTATCCTCTCGGTACCAGTATCCCTCGCAGTGTAGGAAGGCTGACTGTCAATACAGAAACCTGCAACTCCTACCTCACTGCATGAGGAACCTGTGGAACCATTGCCTCCCAAGCTTTCACAAATGCCAGTGAGTTGAAAGGCTATCCTCCGAAGATATCCTGGCACTACCATCCCCAGGGTACCTATCCCCAATCCCAATGGTTTTGCTCCCCTGCTGTCATTTGTTCCGGATTATTCTTCTTCAGACTCAGAAAAGGATTTGTCTTTGTCTCATCAAAGACAGAGAGCATACACTCCATCAGAAATTTGAGGATCAGGGGTTATGCAGGAATCTCAGCACTGGCCTCCTTCTAAAGGACAATGGTCCGGTCAAGCAGGGTTCCCAAAACCCATTTCAGTGGCCATTCTAGACACAGTTGGAGCATCCCTCCACCCACTAAGGCCTCCCCACAACCATCTTTTTCGCTATCATCAAGGCCATTCCAGTATCAGCTATGTAATATTTTCTTGATTGACATGTCTCTGTAACTTTTGAGGTATAAGAGGGAGGTAGCGAGTTTGAGTCAAGTGGACACATTGAAAGATCTCCAGGCAGTGTAGAAGGACCCCAACCAGAAATCTGTGATTGAATCAACCAAAGATTCCTCCTTGTGGGGTAACAACTAAGTTTTGGTGTGCTCTAATACCTATTCTAGTATTTGTGCAAGACTTATAAGTGGAGACTGTGGCAAAGGAATTCCAATTTTATATAAAAAGTAAAGCTCTAAAGTTAAAGCACTTGGTTTTGATTTGTCTAAGTGACAGTTCAGGGCAACTGCACCTGTATTTCTCCCTCATGATCCAGAAAGGGCACCCATTATAGGCCCCTGTCTGTTCATCTGTCATATCTCTTGGGCAGAGACCTACATCTCTTTCTCCTGACCTGGGTTTTTCCAGGCTGCACAGTTGCCTTCCTACACAGTGAGTTCCCCAGCAAGCCAGACTGCCTAAATTGGCCTGTGTCTGCCCTTTGCTTTCTCCTTAGAGGCTATGAACAGTTGTAATTGCTCATAGTTGCAAGTTGCCACAGAGCCCTTTCTAAGCAATCACATTTATTCTTAAAGTGAAAACATTAAAAACAGATTAAAATAATAGAAGAACTTACATGCATGCTAAAAAAGCTTATAAGAGGTCACTCCACTCCAATGGCAGGTATCAGTCCTTCCAAATCTTCCCTTCACCCTAGGGACAAATGGTCTGTCTTGTCCATTTGCTGGTTCAGAAAGAAGGCCCTGAGTCAGTTTAAACTCAGGCTATTTATCCAAAAGTCCTTTCTTTATCTGTTGGCCTCTGGAGAATCCAGAATGTAATCTAATATGTTAATCACACAGTTGCAACTTTAGATACACAGGTAGCATATTTTAATCAGGATCCAGTGTAATCCATGCTTCTGTAGCTATGGAATTTGCCACGAAGCTCCCAGACTCTAATGTCAGAAGGGACCAATAGGATCATCTAGTCTGACCTTCTGAACAACGCAGGCCACAGAACCTCACCCATCTACTCCTATAATAGACCCTGGCCTATGACTGAGTTATTAAAGTCCTCAAATCATGGTTTAAAGACTTTAAGGTACAGAGAATCCACCAGCAAGTGAGCTGTTCCCCATGCTACAGAGGAAGGCAAAAAAACCCCAGAGCCTTTGCCAATCTGCTCTGGGGGAAAATTCCTTCCTGACCCCAAATATGGCGATCAGTTAAACCCTGAGCATGTGGGCAAAACTCACCAGCCAGACACCCAAGAAAGAATTCTCTAGTAACTCAGAACCCACCCCATCTAACATCCCTTCACAGGCCATTGGCATATCTACCACCAATAGTCAAAGATCCATCAATGGCCAAACTAGGCTGTCCCATCATACCATCCCCTCCATAAATTTATCAAGCTCAGTTTTGAAGCCAGCTAGGTTTTTTGCCCCCACTGCTCCCCTTGAAAGCCAGCTAGGTTTTTTGTCCCCACTACTCACCTTCACTCCTCTGATGGTTAGAAACCTGCATCTAATTTCAAGTCTAAACTTCCTAATGGCCAGGTTACATACATTAGTTCTTGTGTTCACATTGGCACTAAACTTAAATAATTCCTCTCCGTCCCTGATATTTATCCCTCTGATGTATTTATAGAGAGCAATCATATCTCCCCTCAACTTCCTTTTGGTTAGGCTAAACAAGTAATGTAAAAACTCTAAGGACCCAGTCCTGTGTTCCTGCTTGACTTCAATGGGCTCTGCCTGAGCACAGGGTGGGATTCTCCCTAATGGAGCTACTGCTGGATTGGGACCTAAGTGAATAAAGTTATACTGGAAATTTTATATCTAAATCAGTGTAAGTACTCCAAAAGTGAAAAATGCATTGCAAGGTGCACACACACATGCATGCACACACACAGCTGCAGAAAAATTGTGTAATGATCTATGAAATTTGAAAACCAGTATGTGAGCATGCAATGCAATATCCTAAGGCATTCACTCACGGGGCAGCATTAAAGTTGTGTATGCAACTGATCAAGGCTTGGAGGCATCTGGATATTTTTGGTCATTATATTTATTTATTTATCTCTCACATAATCCTGGACTGTGTGACTATTTCTATTTTAATTTTGTAATAATTTTCTAAGGGATAAGATGGATGAATAGTGAGGCTTTTATTCTAAATCTAAAGAAAGGAAATGTCCTGACTTGAGTATTTAGCTGTACAACTTTGCCAGCTAGATAGACTATGCTTTAATCATTTTTACTGTTTTATTTTTTTTAGAAGAGCGTGAAGAAGAAGAGCAGTATTCGGTCTAAAAATTAGAAGGGAAGCTATATGTTTAACAAAACACAGAATACTGGATGTTTGAAAAAGCAATGTTTTCTCTTATCAGTTCAGCCACTGAAAGAGAATGTGGAACCCTGCTGAGATAATTGTGTCAAAACTCCCAACTACGTGGGATTCATGGAGAATTTCTCTTTTTGAAACTGTCAGTTTATTTTGTTCTTCTGTTCCACTGTTTATGTGAATAAAGAAGTTGTGTCCTTATTTATGCTTCTCTTTCTATATTCACATAAGTGTCTCCTCAGAACTTCATAGAATCTCATCCTACTTCTAAGGGAGTCCTGTCCTCTGAATGCTTAGGATTTATCCCTAGAACTCTCCATCCCTAGGAAGCAGAAACTTAGCTGTTCTTCTTGGAGTGCTTGCACATGTCCATTCCACTGTAGATGGGTATGCGCCTCATGCACAGTAGTCAGAGCATGGTTCTATTGCCACACACCACTGCATGCTGCTTTAAGAGGACAGAGCTGCCCCCAACCTCCCTCAGTTCCTTCTTACTCTCAGCCATGGTTGTCGAAGCACTCTCAAACTTGTGATAAGTGCTGCCCTCACTCCTTTGTGTGTGTGTGTGTGTGTGTGTGTGTGTGTGTATAATTGTTAGAAATTAGTTGGTTAGTTAAGTTTAAGTTAGTTTTAAGTGCTAGGTTTTAGTTTAGGTCTTTCTTGACAAGTTTTTTTCTTTCAGTACCAGGCTCCACACCCAGCCTGCTTAAAATGTTTGAGAGAATCCATCAGTGACAAATGTCACATTTGTAAAGGATACAAGCCCCACTCAAAGAAAGAAAGAGTGGCCAGGCTCAAGTGTTTACTCATGGAGGTAGCACTTCACCCTCCGTTGTACTTGTCTCATGGGGAGAAGTCCCCAACTACATTAGCTAGGGTATGGAGCAGCCGACCAGAAACATCTGCAGCTCTTCGGTCCCTTTTGCTGGTGCTGAAGAAAAGGCATAGGCCTTCCTCATGTTCAGCACTTTGCTTGGGTGTGTCAGTACCGAAGCCAGATAGGGGCAGAGACTCTACAAGACATTCCCTGGAACATTCTTCAGCTAAGAAGAAATTATCACCTCTGGAGTTTGTTGCAGGTCTGTCAAGGGCATCCCCATAAAGATCTGTGTGACACAACCAACAGTCATTGCCATTCTCAACTACACTAGAGGTGTATGCACCCACAAGGGACCTGCTTATCCTCTCGGTACCAGTATCCCTGGCAGTGTAGGAAGGCTGACTGTCAATACAGAAACCTGCAACTCCTACCTCACTGCATGAGGAACCTGTGGAACCATTGCCTCCCAAGCTTTCACAAATGCCAGTGTAGTTGAAAGGCTAGCCTCCGAAGATATCCTGGCACTACCATCCCCAGGGTACCTATCCCCAATCCCAATTGGTTCTGCTCCCCTGCTGTCATTTGTTCCAGATTATTCTTCTTCAGGCTCAGAAAAGGATTTGTCTTTGTCTCATCAAAGACAGAGAGCATACACTCCATCAGAAATTTGAGGATCAGGGGTTATGCAGGAATCTCAGCACTGGCCTCCTTCTAAAGGGCAATGGTCCGGTCAAGCAGGGTTCCCAAAACCCATATCAGTGGCCATTCTAGACACAGTTGGAGCATCCCTCCACCCACTAAGGCCTCCCCGCAACCATCTTTTTCGCTATCATCAAGGCCATTCCAGTATCAGCTATGTAATATTTTCTTGATTGACATGTCTCTGTAACTTTTGAGGTATAAGAAGGAGGTAACGAGTTTGAGTCAAGTGGACACATTGAAAGATCTCCAGGCAGTGCTAGAAGGACCGGCCAACCAGAAATCTGTGATTGAATCAACCAAAGATTGCCTCAGTCTTGTGGGGTAACTACTAAGTTTTGGTGTGCTCTAATACCTATTCTATGTATTTGTGCTTAAGACTTATAAGTAGAGACAGTGGCAAAGGAATTCCAATGAGAATTGTTGGAGGCCAAAAAAGTAAAGCTCTAAAGTTAAAGCACTTGGTTTTGATTTGTCTAAGTCAGCCATATATGGGGGGGTGGCGGCGGGGTTTCGCGGCGGCGGCCGGGGGGGGGGGGGGGACTTTCGGCGGCGGCGGGGTTACAAAACAGCACGTGCAGGTACTATGTTTCCTTTGGTTTATTTCCTAATACCAACTTGCAGAGACTAAAAGTTACCAGGTTGAGGAATTCTGAGTAACAATATGGGGTCCCTACAGACTCAGTGTCTCTAGATCTAATGACTCATATAAATGTCCGGTAGTTTAGATCTGTATGACTAACTTGCTCACCCTTCCTCCTGCATATAGAATTTAATTCTAACAGATAATTCTGCAACTATGTTTTACATATACAGGGAAGTCCATGGTCAACCCATATATGCCAGGAGGCAATTCACTTCTGGTACATTTGCGTAACTAATTTGATTAATCACAGAGCTGCTTACCTTCCAGGGCAGCAGAACATATTGGCAGATCAGCTGAGCAGGATCTTTTCTGAAAGTGGTCTTTATGACCAGACATGACCAGATCCATCTTCCAGGTCTGGGGGCCTCCCAAAGTGAATCTGTTTGCAACAAAGTCCAACAGAAAATTTAGAAACTTTAGGATAGGTCTGAGCCCAGACTCATTGACAAATGCTTTTCTGCTACCCTGTTAGTGTACATTATTTGTGGGGGTTGGTCTGGGATTGATACATTTGTCGTTTTAATAGTATTAGGTTTCATTTAGGGTAGTCTTTTTTGTTTTCCTGTTTTTAGTCTCCATGACCAAACAAAAATTTCTGAGTTCTTGAAATGATTGTCCACAGAGATGTCACACTTGCTGAACAGACCTTCCATACACACAAAATTGGATTATTTTTCAATAGCAGTTTGTTGGGGCCTCACCTGCACCCTGGAAGTCCTCACAGCATTCAGTATCTTCCTGTCATCCTTAGCTGTGAGAGGAACCCTGTAGTATCTGCATCTCTTCCACCTACAGAGAGATTCGTTTAGAACTACTTTTCAGCTATTTCCTTAGGTAAGCTTATTTAAACCATTGTTTTTATTTTTTAAGTAATTAGTTACTCCAAGGTATTGATACATTTCCTTAGCCTGGCCCATCCCTTATAAAAGGGCAAGTCTCCTCTGAACACAGGCCTGAAATGGCCAAAGTTAAATCACTAGGAAAGAACATCTGCCTGTACTGTGAATGCAGCAATGCCAATAAATGATGGGTACTGTTGTATTAATTAGGTGGAATAAATTGGCTAATGATGTTAATATAACTCAGTCACTGTCCAACATTACACAGTGTTAAAGAAAGTTTGGGGGTTGCTACACAGAGACCTCAACCTGCTTAGTACTATATCAATAAAGCATTTGAAATGCTAAGAATTAAATAAGGTATTCATTTTAACAATGTCCCTTATTCCCTTTCCATTTAGCTGGAGAGAATTTTTAAAAGGAAAACAGCCCTCTTGTTTGACAGTCTCTTTGATGATGATAACTTGCTGGGGTACCATTAACAGACAACCAAGGTCCAAAACCTAAAGATTCTAAAATCTGTAACAAAAAAAATGTTGATAAGACTTGGCCTTACAAAAGTGCAAAGTTTTGGAATTAATTTAAAAAAAAGCCCTTGACAAATTTGTGCTTGCAAAAGATAAGAAATGTTGGCATTAAATTATCATAATGTGCTTTCCAAAATCCCCCTTCTAATACATTAAGGGACAAGATAATATACACATACTGATCTATAATATTAAAATGAAGGATGACTAGTGATAAGATTAAAAGCTTTGTTAGTTATATTTTAATAAATTATAATTATGGATAATGACTAAGTAGAGATAAAGTAACACACACTCAAAGCTTTGTTTGGTATGAGTGTATTTTGTTAGTTTTTCTTTGATATAAGTTGCTGACTTAGTTAATAATATTGCTGGTAAGACGTTATTTGTCATGTTGGAAGATTTACTCAAGAGGTACAAACATGCAATGATAAATAAATAAAACCTTTTTCTGGGAAACTTAGAAACAGGATGGCCCAGATAAACTTGACTCAGAAACTGCAAATTCAGCAGAAACAATTTGGACTCTAGATAACTAAAGTTTGGAGGAAAGCTGGGCAATGGAGAATGTGAAAATATATCCAAATTCATGTGAAAATGGGCCCAACACTGGAGAAACACTGGGTCAGCAACTGCAGAATAAGACTGGACCCATCAACTACAGCCCCCAGCTAAGCTAAATTTTTTCCAACACATCATTAAGGATCCACAACCTATCCTAGCAGATGATCCCTCACTCGCTCAAGCTGTGGGAGGCAGATCTATCCTTGCTTACAGACAGCCCCTCAACCTGAAGCAAATACTCACCAGCAACCGTATACCATGCAAGAAGAACACTAACCCAGGGACCTATCCCTGCAAGAAACCCTGTTGCCAGCTCTGCCCACACATCGACTCTAGTGACACCATCACAAGTCCTAACCACATCAGCCACACCATAAGGAGCTCATTCACCTGCACATCTACTAATGTAATATATGCCATCATGTGCCAGCAATGCCCCTCTGCCACGTACATTGGCCAAACCAGACTGTCACTGCGCAAAAGAATAAATGGACACAAATCAGACATAAAAAATGGTAACATCCATAAACCAGTCAGAGTGCACTTCAATCTCCCGGGACAATCTGTAGCTGACTTGAAAGTTGCTGTATTTCTACAAAAAAACTTCAAAAACAGACTTCGAAGAGAAACTGCAGAGCTGGAACTCATCTGCAAACTTAACACAATCAAACAGGATCTAAATAGGGACTTGGAATGGTTATCTCATTACCAGAAATGATTGTCAAGGTTCACACATTCTCACCTCCTAATCAATGGTTGTGAATAAGCCTCAACTACTCTAACTGAATGGGAACTTTGCTCAAACCTACCTTCCCCATTATTCTTTACCCTTGGATGCATATATATACCTCCTATCTGATTTCTATTCTTTACATCTGACGAAGTGGGTTACAGCTCACGAAAGCTTATGCCTGCAGAAATTAAATTTCTTAGTCTTTAAAGTGCTACAGAACTCTCGTTGTTTTGCTGTATACAGACTAACATGGCTACCCCTCTGGAATAATTCTCTCTGAAATTGTATTAAATAAAAACAAAACTGATTAAGACTAAATTGAGCAGACTTGTTTCCCACTCTACATGACCAATAAACTATCCTTCTGAGGAAAAAAGAAGTTAGTTGAGATGGGCTGGAGCTGTTGCTGCTGCTGTTTCTTGTTAAAGTCTGATCCCATTTCATCCCAGGTAGTATTTAGGATTCAGCTGGATCCAATAGGGATGGCAATGTCATTTGGGTCTTTCTCTCTCCTCCGGTCTGGTCAGGACATCCCTCAGGATTGGAATGAGGGAGGATCCCAGGGTGGGTAGGGCAGGGCAGCCATGATGGTGAAAGTTGTTCTAGTAGCCAATTTTTCCTCTTCAAAGTTTTTCTTTAAGGGCCCACAAAGGGAATGGTAGGTGGAATAACCCATGTCCTCATTATTTTGTCCATTATTTTAGTTCGGTGGTTTCTGTTTCGTGTTTACCATGCTTTTATCATTGACAGCAGAGAGAGAACAGGAAATAAGTTGGATAGAGCATTTCAAAGAATTGCTGAATAAGGTGTCACCTAACGAGGAAGCAAACATTTGGGAGGCAGGAAAAGAACTTAATATCAGCACAGAGACCCCAATGAAGGAAGAGATCAGTCAAGCCATCAAATCTTTAAAAAATGGGAAAGCTCCTGGCAAGGATAACTTGAATGCAGAATTGTTCAAAAGTTGATCCTGAGTTAGCAGCCTCTATCCTGGCCCTTCTATTTACATCAGTTCGGGGAAAGGAAAAAGTGCCAAATGAGTGGACCAATGCGGTTATAGAGGAGAAACCACAGAAAAGAACTCTTGGTGATTGTAATAACTGGCGTGGTATTACACTTTTCCATAGCACTGATCTTGGGTTCAATAATAATGTTAGTATCAACTTCAAGGAAAGTCCCCATTTTGTTATCTGTGTCTCATTCATTTAAGCAACAAGCAGATCAGCATAGGGCATTGTGAACACATCATGATACAACTCCTCCTCTGAATCAGATTATAGCAGAGGATCATCACCAAGCAGGTCAAGGAAACCTTGTTATTGGCCCTATTCTCCTGATAGACATTTGAGATCTCATTATAGGAAGACTTTTAGACACTCACATCATAAGAGAGCTCCTTGGAGCTCATCTCACTGGTCATCCATGCCATCCCAATATTGGCCTTATTGGACACCCTGTGGAGTCCTTTAATCCTCAGAGATGGATTTAACTATCCATTCCAGACATAGATCCTTTTCACCTCCATCTGGAGCATCCATTGTTTCCACAGGTCTCACAATAATTGGACCATTCTGAGCCTGCTTCTGTCCAGCCTGAAGACCTAAGTCCACATGAAGGTCCATCTCACCAAGAGGAAGTACTGCCTCCTCTCAATTTGTAATAATCACAGCCCTTGTTCCAGAATTCTCAATCCCACTACCAGATGATTTTAAAACTGACCAGGAGCTTCTGAGAAGAGTGATAAGCTTTAGTGGGAGTGCAAGTTGGGCTTGTTCAAGAAAGGCTTATTGATATTTTACAGACCTCAGGACTAGGCAGAGCAGCACTGCCTATTAATGAGGCTGTCCTGCCACACTGTGGCAGACTCCAGCCAATCTCATAGTGACATAAAAAAAAATGACAAATGCTATTGGGTCCATTCTAAGGGTTATGAGCACTATTTGCATCCCATCGCAGAATCCCTGATAGTCATAACCATGAACCTACTAGGAGCCATGCTCCTCTTGACCTGCTGCTCACAAATAGAGAAGAATTCATAGGGGAAGTAGAAGTGGGAGGTAATCTGGGCAGCAGTGACCATGAGATGGTGAAGTTCAAGATCCTGACGAAAGGAAGAAAGGAAAACAGCAGGATACAGACCATGGACTTCAGAAAAGCAGACTTTGACCCCCCTGGGAGCTGATGGGTAAGATCACTTGAAAGGCTAATATGAGGGAGAAGAGAGTCCAAGAGAGCTGGCTGTATTTTAAAGAAACCTTATTGAAGGCACAGGAACAAATCATCCCGATGTGCAGAAAAAATAGCAAATATGGCAGACAACCAATTTGGCTTAACAAAGAAGTCTTCAGTGAGCTGAAACACAAAAAGGAAGCTTACAAGAAGTGGAAGCTTGGTCAGATGACTAGGGAATAGTATAAAAATACTGCTCGAGCATGCAGGAGTGCAATAGAATCATAGAGTTGGAAGGGACCTCAGCAGGTCATCTAGTCCAACCCCCTGCTCTAAGCAGGACTAACCTCAGCTAAATAATCCCAGAGAGCACTTTGTCAAGCCGCAGCTTAAAAACCTATAAAGATGGAGATTCCACCACCTCCCTAGGTAACCCATTCCAGTGCTTCACCACCCTCCTAGTGAAAAACTTGTTCCCAAAGTCCAACCTAGACCTCCCCCACTGCAATTTGAAACCATTGCTCCTTGTTCTGTCATCTGCCACCACTGAGAACAGCCTAGCTCCATCCTCCCTGGAACCACCTTTCAGGAAGTTAAAGGCTGCTATCAAATCCCCCCTCAATCTTCTCTTCTGCGGACTAAACAAGCCTAGTTCCTTCTGCCTCTCCTCATAAATCTTGTGCTCCAGCCTCCTAATCATTTTTGTTGTCCTCCGCTGGACTCTCTCCAACTTGTCCACATCCTTTTTGTAGTGCGGGGCCCAAAACTGGACACAATACTCCAAATGCGGCCTCACCAATGCCGAATAGAGGGGAATTATCGCTTCCCACGATCTGCTGGCAATGCTCCTACTAATGAAGCCCAATATGCTATTAGCCTTCTTGGCAACCAGGGCACACTGCTGACTCATATCCAGCTTCTTAGCCACTGTTACCCCCAGGTCCTTTTCTGCAGAACTGCTGCTTAGCTCATCAGTCCCCAGTCTATAGTTGTGCGTGGGATTCTTTCTTCCTAAGTACAGGACTCTGCACTTGTCCTTGTTGAACCTCATCAGATTTCTTTTTGCCCAATCCTCCAGTTTGTTTAGGTCATTCTGTATCCAATCCCTACCTTCCAGGGTATCTACCATTCCCCCCAGTTTAGTGTCATCTGCAAACTTGCTGAGGGTGCAATCTACCCCATCCTCCAGATCATTAATGAAGATGTTGAACAAAACCGGCCCCAGGACCGACCCCTGGGCCACTCCGCTTGTGACCGTCTTTCAGCTAGACATGGAGCCATTGATCACTACTCATTGAGCCCTGTGCTCTAGCCACTTCTCTATCCATCTTATAGTCCATTCATCCAACCCATATTTCTTTAACTTGCTGATAAGAATACTGTGAGAGACCGTATCAAAAGCTTTGCTAAAGTCAAGGTATATCATGTCCACCGCTTTCCCCACATCCACAGAGCCAGTCACCTCTTCATAGAAAGCAATCAGGTTGGTCAGGCATGACTTTCTCTTCATGAATCCATGTTGACTGTTCCTGATCACCTTCTTCTTTTCCAAGTGCCTTAAAATGGATTCCTTGAGGACCTGCTCCATTATTTTTCCAGGGATTCAGATGAGGCTGACTGGTCTGTAGTGCCCTGGATACTCTTTCCTCCCTTTCTTGAGGATGAGCACTATATTTGCTTTTTTCCAGTCATCAGGGACCTCCCCCAATTGCCATGAGTTTTCAAGAGATAATAGCCAATGGCTCTGAAATCACATGGCTCTGAAATTAGGAAGGCCAAAGCACAATTGGAGTTGCAGCTCACAAGGGACATGAAGGGTAACAAGAAGGGTTTCTACAAGTATGTTAGTAACAAGAAGAAGGTCAGAGAATGTGTGGGCCCCTAACAGAATGGGGAGGGCAACCTAGTGACGGATTATGTGGAAAAAGATAAAGTACTCAATGCTTTTTTTTTTTTTGGCTCTGTCTTCACAAACAAGGTCAGCTCCAGACTACTGTACTGCACAGCACAGAATGGGGAGGAGGTGAGCAGCCCTCAGTGCTGAAAGAACAAGTTAAGGACTATTTAGAAAGGCCGGACATGCACAAGTCCATGAGGCCAGATGCGATGCATCCGAGGATGCTGAGGTAGTTGGCTGATGTGACTGCAGAGCCATTGGCCATAATCTTTGAAAACTTGTGGTGACTGGGGGAGTCCCGGAGTGGTTGGTAGCCTAGAGGGCAGTGATAAGGTATAGAGTGACTTAAATAAAATAGAGGATTGGGCCAAAATAAATCTGCTGAGGTTCAACAAGGATAAGTGCAGAGTCCTGCACTTAGTATGCACTGCTACAGACTGGGGACCGACTGGCCAGGCAGCAGTTTTGCAGAAAAGGACCTGGCAGTTACAGTGGACAAAAAGCTGGATATGAGTCAACAGTGTGCCCTTATTGCCAAGAAGGGTAACGGCATATTGGGCTGCATTAGTAGGAGCATTGCCAGCAGATCGAGGGAAGTTATTATTCCCCTCTACTGGGCACTGTTGAGGCCTCATTTGGAGTACTATGTCCAGTTTTGGGTCTCCCAAAACATCTTTCTCTGCAGTGCTCAGCCTCTCTTTTGTAGTACCTACAAAACCTTATCAAGTTCACTACTCCTTTAAAAAGACAGTACACAGCATCTTATTAATTTAATTGGAGTTAACAAATCCTCGGCTTCAATCAAAGCACTGAGCTGGTTTATGGTAAAAGTAAAACAAGTTTATTAACAAAAGGACATAGATTTAAGAGATATCACATAGAAGTAATAGGGATAGAAATGGTTACAAACAACCAAAAGTAAGAAAAAAATTCTACAACTTCAGCCTAACTTAACAAACCAATGTCCTTTGTTCAAAGAAGTTTTTTCTTCTAGAATGGCTGACTTTTTTTTTTTTTTTTGCCAGGATGCTTTACAGAGCTCAGTGTTCAGGTTCTTTGTCTCTTCAGTTGAAGGATAACTTAGGGGTTTGCACCTCTCTCTTTATAGTCCAGGAAACCTTGGAAATGTATTCTTCTCAAGGGTCTCCCAGCTAAAGTTCCTTTTCTCTGCTGGATGGAGATGTCATGCTGTAGACTCCATGCTGATTCCTCCCTCTCTGATATTTACATTGCAAATGATCTTCCTGAAACCTCCATTACCTTTTGATTTACATGATTTTCATAAGAGACACATTCAAGAAGGCAGAACCACATTCCTTTGTATAGGGTGGTGTGACTTATGCCTTGCCTACCACACATTTTAAGAACATAATTATTTGTGATTTCCCATTCATGCCCTGTACATATTCCGTGCAATAATATTAATGCCCAGTGTGTCACCAGTTCACACTTAATACTTTGTGTGACACCTCTTAGAAACAATAGTAAGTTTTAGTACTGTAATGGGGATATTCACCCCACATCAGCCCCTAGTCTTTTAAAAATGTCTAACTTTAGTAGCTGTTGTTTAATATCCTCCTGAGATATTAGTGGAATGGAAAGAGGGAACACACTATATAACCTAACTAAAAATTGTAGGTAGACTACTGCTGACTCTTAAATTGAAAGAGATTATTTGCCCTGTAATAGCAACTCAGTAACTGAACAATTTATAAGTTCAGGTGATTGTGCAAATCACTCTCTTGGGAGTGTGACACAACTGATTTTCACACTCTCGTGGGATAACATGGTGTTGGTGGTGTGGGATTGTCCTGGTGAACAGGTGGTAAGGAACCAGCTGGATCTGGTACCAAAGTTTCTTTCACCAAGTTGTTGAAATTAAGAGTTGTAATGAAAAGTGGTTCAGTCAGGAACAGAAAGTCCTACTGGAACATCCCTGAGCTCTGGTACTTGTCCAGGCTGCAAATGATCCATATGTTGAATATTTTTACCATGATCAAAACAGGGTCCCATGCATTTTACAATTTCTCCATTTACCCATTTCACTCCATAACTGTAGTTGTGAGTCAACACTAAGTCTCCTACTTGAAAAGAATGATGACGAATCTCACATCATCGATCAATTTGCATAGCTTGGGATTTGGGTACATGTGAGGCAACATCAGGGAGTAGCAGGACCCAACAAGTACACAAAGATCGCTTCAACAAAAGAGTTGCGTGTTACTCCTGAGTAGTAGCATGTGATGTGTTCCTGTCGACAAGCAAGAACTTCACTAACACATTGGTCATCTGTCCAAGTTCTTTTCCAAAAACTTTAGAATGGCTGTCTGTCCAGTATTTCTTGAAGGTTTCAAAGTGTTTTTGGGATCGCCTTGATCTTGGTACAATTCATCCTAAGCTTCTCAAGTCAAATTCTGCCAAATAATGTTGGGTTCTTTCCTTCACTCACACACAAGGATAAAAATACTGGTTGTTCATTTAGCTGGACTTTTACCTGGAGAATCCCTTCTGGGAGAAACATTTCTAAGTCTTCAAAATCGTGGAAGTTTCTTCCAGAGGAACTTGTGACAAAGTCTGGTCATAGATAGATGCCGAAATCAGTGAGATGGCAGCTGCAATATCAAGCTCCATTCTTGTAGGGTGAAGGGTGTGATTCAGATGTCATCTCTGACTCCAGCTTCTGATAACTAATGTAATGCCAGGTCTTGGTTAGTGTTACAAGATCTCTTGTCTTTTTCCACATTTTGAATTCCTGACTTCCATCCTTTCTTAAGTTCTGTTTTTATAGCTGTCTCCTTGGATGGACAGTTCCCTGTGTTTCTGGTCATTGAACTGTGTGACAGGTCATGGCGATGTGTCCTTTCATCTGGCATTTCCTTCTCAGCATGCATCATTTTGTGCACAACAGCCACACAGAAATTCTTTATTTTCCCAAGGTCCTCCGTCTCCCTGATTCAGGTGAACTTCTCAGCTCACAGTAAATTCCAGAGATTTCTTCTCTGCTGTGTCCAAGGCAATAATTACTTCAACAGTCTCCTGGCGTGTAAAGACTGTAAACACTGACACTTTTTCCAGATCTGGTCATTGCATAATCCAGAGACAAAATGGTCATGCAGGGTATCACTTAATATTTCTCGAAACTGAGAAACTCTGTCCATCTGGAATGGAGTTGAATGCCATAAATTGCTCAAAACGTTCAAGGCACACTATCCATGATTGGTGGTTTTCATCGAACTCAGCCACATTGCCCACAAAAGTTGCCATTTCTCTGCCCTCCTGTTGGATTTCACACCTCCTGGACATCTCTGCTATAGGGAAATTCTTTTTTTCATTGTTTTTTTACTATGCACTATCTGTGCTTGTTTTCCCTCTGATGTCTGTGTCTACACAGCAGAATGCAGAATTCCTTCTTTGACTGCACTTGGTTTCCCTCTGCTTACTATAGACTCACAGTGCAGTCTACAGTAATTTCTCTCTCGGCAGAGTTGCACGTGCTCAGCCAAGATGTCTTCTAGCTTTCCCTAAGCTGCTTTGTTTGCACTGCTCAGCAGCAGCAGCAGAAACCTCTTCTTTGTTCTGCTTCTGATTGCCTACTTCCCTTTCTCTTGCTAGCTGGATCACACTGTCCCTGCAGTACAAAGGAGCACTCAGCCACCTTCTGCCTCTAGGTGAACTGTCTCCTCCCCTTTTTTTAATATATTATTTACTTTTTTTCTTCATATGCAGGCAATAAGAGTGCTGGTCACTCATGGGATAGAAGATCTACATTGCCAATGTATTATATTTGAACCCAGCAGAGATGGAGACAGACACAGAGGGAGCTGGTAGAAACACAGGTACGGTGACTATTGTTCTGGCAGCAAAACTGAAACCGAAATGACAGTGAGGCTTTTCACAAGGAAGCAGAAGTGTTCAAACATTTAAAGAGACAATACTTCACAGCAGCGAATGACAGGCTGATTTAAAGCAGTCTATTTGACTGCCCAACCAAGAGAAATATACCATCCATGCTAGATCTAACCTCGCCTACCCCCACCTCCAACTGGAGATAGCTTGTGCTATATCCTCAGTGCTTGGAAGTTCATCGCCTCAGATCAGTGGGTCATAATCACTGTGGAACTGAGATACATAATCCACTTCATTACTTCCACCCCGGTTATCCATCTCTCTTCAGGGATCCTCCTACAAGTTTTCACTTATGAAGAGGAGCCTGCACATTTTGCATTTAGGAGCTATGAGAATGTTCCCCTTCATCATCAAGGAATAGGATTGTATTCTCACTACTCATTCCCAAAGGAAGGGGCTGGAAGTGCTTCTGAGTTCTGTCCTAGACCTGCAGAATTTAAACAAATTCAATGATAGATTAAGTTCTACAAGGTTTCCCTGGCAGCTCTCATCCCATACCTAGGTCCTGGTGACTGATATGCTGCTCTTGATCTCTAATATGTCTGGTTTCATGTAACAATCTATTTGGGCCACATGAAATATCTGAAGTTTCTAGTTGTGGACCAATACATTGTTTTCCCTTTTGGCCTACCATCTGTCCCAAGGTTGCTACCAAATGCATGGTAGTAGTACCAGCTCACCTCAGGAGAGAGGGGAATACCTGCATGCCCAATCTGGACAATTGGTTGATCTGCAGCGCAAAGTATCAAATGGAGATCTGTATTCAGCAGATTCACTCCTTGTTTGCTCAACTGAGTCTAATAATAAACAGAGACAAATTGATTCTCAAACCTGTTCAAGGAATTGAGTTCATTGGAGTGATACCCAGTTCTACAATAGCAACTGCATATCTGTCCCAGGACAAATTTGATGGCCTAGACTTGTGCAACAGCTTACAATCTCACCCGAACACAGTAATGATGTCTGCCTAAGACTATTAGGACAAATGTCATTCAACATTTACATGATTCACCATGCCAGACTATCTCAGGTGCTTATAAGGATGGCCAAAGTCTACATATTATCCATCCAAACATCCTCTGGACATGCTGATTCATGTTCCTGCAAGGGTGCTTTCCTTGCTTAACTGACAGATGGATCCAACCAACATTGACACAATTGTTCTCTACTCCACTTCTCTTCCATCTTGACTCTGAGTATAGACACTTCTGCCATAAAAGGGGGAGCCCATCTGGAGAGTTACAGCCACAAGTTTTGTGGTTGCAGAAAGAATCATCATTCTGTATAAGCTCTAAGCTGTACACAAGGATTGTCAAGCCTTTCTGCTCTCAAAGGGGCCAGATCCACACCATTGTTTTGTGAAGCTATCAATCTGTGGCTGTTCTGTATCCAGAATGAAATCACAAAAAGAGCTCCTCACTTTCTAGGAGCTCAGTATATTATAAGAAAGTTCCTGCAGCCTTTTTTAGAGCAACCATATCACTGAAACAAGTTGAGGTACCAAAATGAAATTGGGCAGGAGGCAAGCAGTAGGGAAGAGAAGTTCCTTTCAGCATTCCAGTGAAAACTCATTTTGATTTGCATGCGTTATTACAGCTTGAAAATCACTGCAGTGCAATGCTTCTGGATTTATAGCTGTGGGACAGAGTGTGCATCTTGTTCAAGGCAGCGGACTCCAGAGGTGTCTGTACAAAATATTTCAGATTATGGAATTATATATTTACTAATTTATAGAATGTATTTGCCACAGAAGCCACGCTTTACTGTACAATACAGTTCCAGAATAAACCCAAGCTTTGATTAAAATTGTGTTTCTAGCCGTTATGGTTGAAAGAATTTTAAAAAAATAATAAAATTTTGTCCTCCTAAATTTAAAAATGGCCTGCAACTATCAATTCCAGAAGTGAGAACTACAACAATTCTTCATCCAGCTGTTAACTCTGAAACCTAGGGATGATTGTTATAAGGCTTTTCTAAAACTAAAAAATTAATTTAATTGACTTTGTGGTGATTAATGGTGCAACCTTAATGTTCTCTTTTTAATTTTTTTGATGGAGCAAAGATAAATGTTATAAGGAAAAGATAGTATAATATGCAGGTTTAGCAAATAATGCTGCCAAATCAGTCAATATGATATAAAGTGACACTACTCAAGAGGAGCTCTATGTAATGGTAAAACTGGACAGACGACACTGTCTTTGGAGAAGTAAAATCATCTTTTGAATGGAGTATGCCTTTGAGCACTAACTGCCAGATCCCAATATACTGTAAACACAATAAATGTGGGAATATAAAAAAGGCAGTATATGCTTAACTTGTGTTACATCTTTAGACGACCCTCTGTGAGAAAAGCAGTATTCACTGTGAAGAGAAAAGCGAAAATGTGTTTTTTAAGCACAAGATACTGGTAAGTTGAAAAAGTACTCTTTTTCTTATTAGATCAGCCACTGAAAGTGGGTGGGCTCATGCTGAGGCAGCTTTGTGCCAAAATTGCTAGATAAAAATTGGAACAGTGAGTTGGTAAAATAGGGCTTGTAGATGGGGGAATTCATAGATGGGAGGGAGAATGCAGCTAGGTTTGGGGGTAGAACAGGAAGAACAAGAACACGGCCTGCTGATGAAGGGGTGGGTGATGCACTGAGGGTGGTTCCAGACATGGAGCAGGACCCAAGGGGAAGTGGGGGTGAGTTTGGGAGAGAGGACAGAGCTGGTTGAGGGCATATGGTTGGGGATGAACTGCATGAGAGAGGAAACGTATGTGGAAAATGCAGGGAAGAAGTTTGGGGCCTGAGCAAGGAGGCTGAATCAGGTCCAGTCAGGGGAAGCGTGGTGCAGGAGGAATGGAGTCAGGTACAGGAGTGAGTTGCACAAAGGGGAGCGTTGGGGAAGGAAGCCAGGAGGAAGCAGAGAGCCACTGGGGCAATGTCTCAGGGCTGGTGTTCACCTGGTATTGGTGAGGACTCAGTGGGGATGAGGACACCCTCCCAAGAGACATGGGCATCTCTGCACTGCTGCTGAGGGCTCTGGTCATGGAGAGGGGGATCAAGGACAATGGATGGCAGAGGACGAACAGAGCCCATCGGGGTGCATGGGGGAACTGAACAGAGAGGAAGGAGCAAGTTTCGTTGCGTGGGGCCTGCGACGAGGGGCAGGTCAGGAGATGCAGGAGTGGTGGTGGAGACGGATGCGGGGTACAGACAGATGGACTTGCCATGGTAGTAGGGGAGCAAGGAGAGGGAAAGGTGGCTGACTGAGGGGGATTCATGGGGGGTCCAATCAGGGAGT
>NW_027130174.1:0-13449 GCF_026122565.2 Emydura macquarii macquarii | reverse complement strand
GGAACCCGAGGCAGATAATGTGAGCCATGCTGCTTGTCCTTTTCCCTGCAGGACAATCCACACTATCACAGCATCCCGGCATTAAAAAACAGCCGTGACTGAGGGAGGAGCGCCCTCCTGAGTTGCCTGCACCACTCCCTGCACGGCAGGGCCCCTTTGTACAGCTGGGGCTCAACCTGAATTTTCTCTGTTGTTTCTCTGCTATTGTCCAGGAAATCAATTTCCAAAGAGCCACAAACCCAGAAGAGGGCGACTGAGCAAAGAGAACTTGGAATGGAAGAGAGGTGCACAGCTGTGGACATTGACTCTAAAAGCGGCTGTAACTTCTGATGGACAATGGGGAAGCTGCATTGACCTCCAGGCCCTGGGCACTGGATGGCTCCAGAGGGAGAAGGGGGGAGAGGAGGTGGCTATAGCATTTAGTAACTGAGAACTGTATCAATTCAATGTACCTACATTTAAAGAGCCCATGGGAATTATTTGCAAAGCATTATCTTGGGGCTAGGACAAAGGAGTGGGACACAGGAGATCTGGGTTGACGTACAGGTTCTGTGGAAGATTCCCTATTTGACCTTGAGTAACTCACTGAATTGCTTTGTGCCTCAGTTTCCCCATCTGTTAAACAGAGGATCATTAAATCCTTTGTTTCTCTCATCCATTAAATGTGTGTCCATTTCATACAGTGACAGCCTCTTACTATGTGTTCGCGCAACACCGAGCAGAAAGGGGCCCACATCTGAGTTCTACCAAAATACCAATTATAAGAATCAGAGGCGACCCAGGGTGGGTGCAGGAGGTGTCACGTGCATGCAGATTTCTGCCTGTGTTTGCTGGCTCTGTGTCCAGTGGCTCCTGGAGCAGGCTGCAAGCTGCGACCCCGGGGGAGATGGAGAAGCGAACATTTTGCTGTGGGAGCAGTAGTAAGGGGCAGCTGAGAGCAGAGCGTGTGCGTGCCTTTGAACCATGCCCTCTGCCCACCATCAGCAGGTCCCAGCTGCCTCTGGTAAGAGCAGTGAGAATACAAGTAAAAAGTGTAAAATGCAGCTCCGGCCCTGCTGTTCATGGCAATGACACATGGAACTCAGCTGGTGCCAGCCAAGAGTAAGGTCGGAGCTGCTACCCAGCACAGTGATAAGAGACCCATGTGTATTCATTAGAACACCTGCATTTTAATTAACCCCAAAGGCCATTCCACAGCATGGTATGTTATGACTGATCTGGGATAATCTGTCTACAGAGACTAGTTATAACTTCTCCCTTCTGCCACTTCAGTCCGGCTCCCAAATAAGATGCCCACCACAGGAAGAGCAAGAAATGACAGCGATGAAAAGAATTGCAAAGGGCCTTACTGACACTGCTCTGCTATGGCAGCAGCAAACGGATCCATGAGCTCAGTGCTGACAAACCTCTAACACAGCCCTGCTTCCCTGGCTCTGTCACACCCTCTGTGTGTGTGGGGTCTATGGCCTGGTTTAGGTTACAGGCTATGCCAGAGATGTAGCTAACCACTGCTAAGGCTTTAGCATTGAGGCACAGCAGAGGTGCAAGACGAGCCTTACCTGGATAGTGAGGGAGCAACTTTTATAAGTTAAATGAACCTTAATTCTCTAAAGATCCTTTCCCCACACGAACACTGGTTGTGCAAAGGGCTGGGTAAGAGAACATGCCCAAGACCCCGAAAGATGCAGAGTGATGCTCATCCCAATGGAAAGAGAAGAGGTGGTGTTGAGGGTAATGCTCAGACTGGAATGCAGGACTTCTGGGTCACATTCCCGGCCCTTCCACACACTCCTTTTGTGACCTCAGACAATTCAATCAGTCGGAGATTTTCAAGAATGCCAATAGGAGTTAAGAGACCAAAGCCCACTGCACTAGAAAGTGTTTTAGGAACCCAGTTTATTTGAAAATCTCACCCTCTAATCTCTGTGCCTCAGTTCCCCCTTGTAAAATGGGCCAGTAACCCTTCCTATGTTTGTGAACTCTGAAAGGCAGGGACAGTCTCACTCTGTGCCTGAGCAGCACCCAGAACATTGGGGCCATGATCTTCCTGGAGTTGCTAGGGACCACAATACTGCCAGTCTGTACTGGATAGCAAAAAGTGATCCCAAGTGGTGCACGGGACATATGCTGTTCATCTGCACAGCGCTGACTTTCACCCTCACAGATAATCACACAACTGCATGAATACATCCAGACACACAAAGAGATAGAAGGGGGCACAGGAGCAGTGGCTAATACTAACCAAGGAGAAAGCTCTGCGGCCACAGAGAGCGCTAGCTGAACACCTGGTCCAGTTACCTCCTATTTCAAATGCCTGGGTGAAATTTGCTGGCTTGTGTTACACAGCTAGAGAGACTGGATGATAAGAAACATCCCATGTCTGCTCATCATTTATGGGTTAGATTCTCAGCTGGTGTAAATCTACATAGCTCCTTTGAGTCCAACGTACTTAGTCAAGATTTACACCACCAGGGTGAGTGACAGAGGGGAATCAGCCCCATTGAACCCAACGGAGTTACTCAGGATTCAGATCATGCCGAGTGAGAGCAGAATCTGCAGCCTGGTGGAAATGAGGATCCGGCCCTTTCAGGTTAATACTGCTACCTTTATTTATGCCAGCTGAGCAGCTGGTCCTGGGGGTGTGTGAGTGTCCTCTAAAATGATGCAGAATCTCAGTTAATTGGTGACTCTGCTGAGGTCTCAGACCAGGAGCCTGGAGGGGATTGAGAGACCGGGTCCCAAAGGGATCTTGGGTGATTAAAAGACCGTGGACAGTCTGAAGGGTGTGGGAAGCTGTGAAAAAGCTCTGGGGCTCTGAAGCAGCATATGGCGATAGGCTGTGGACATCCCTGGCTACCTTCGGAGACGATAAGGTCTGCAGGCTGGATAACAAAAGCACAGACCCGGCACATCTCCTGTGTGATGTGCTGTTTTGGATAAAAATCTGGACGCTTCAACACAGGGGTCACGGCCAGGGGGAAGAGGAAAATTCCATTCAGCTGGATCGTCCTCTCCCAATGCAACCAGTGTAAGACATCTGGTCTACTAAACATTTTCTCTGTCCCTCAGTCTCTTCCTGTCTTGAAATCTGTCAGTCTCCGCCTCACTCAAGGACGATGTCACCCAAATATTTTCTTTACAGAAAAATCCATCCATCCATCTGTCCGTGCTTCTCTCTGTAGTACCTGTCTGCCTGTCTCTCTTGTGGCTGTGTATCGTTTATCTCCCTCTCTCTGTTAATCTCTGTGTGGCTATGTACACACCACAGCTAAGGTTGGTATAAGTTACATTGTTCAGGGGGCTAAATAAGCCAGCGTAAGTTACACTGACCTAAGTGCTGGTGTGGAGAACTCTGTGTGGACGGAAGAGCTTCTCCCACTCACATAGCCACAACTGCTCGTGGGGCTGGAGTATTTAACATGACGATAGAGCTCTGTCCCTTTGGCTTAGTCTGTCTGTACTAGCCATGCTACAGCGACGCCGCTGTAAGCTATGTAGTATAGCCAGCAGATGATAACCCAACACGGCCCCTTCTCCCTTCCAACAGCACCTCTCATGCATGGGGAAAGCTTCCTGAGAAAACGCAAATAGACACTTCATTAGTGTCCTTCTAACTTGACATTAAATTTTTACAGAATGATAATATGGTAAATATTGATATTTACAGAACGCAGCCTGCTGATCATGGCTGAGTAGATGACAAGCTGTCGCTATTCCTCTTTTTTCTTTTTCCCTGTCTCTCTTACCCACATAAAAACCACCAAACAATTCATATCATTAACAAAGCTGGGACAATTCTTCACCAGATTCATTTGTTCGTATGTTGCATCCACACCCTCTCCTTTAACACAAACACAGAGCAGCACCTACACTGATAAAAATGAATCCCGGCCAAAACAAAGTACTCCACTGCACACACAATAATCCCTCTAGAGCAGTGTTTCTCAATTGGTGTTTCGCGGAACTCTGGGGTTCCGCGGGAACCCTGTTAGGGTTCCGCGGGCAGCTGTTCTCCGCACCACCGCGATCAGCTGTTCTCTGCGCCACCGAGAGCAGCTGTTCTTCGCGCCGCCGAAAAAGGGAAGATGTCCCGGATTTTTCGGCGGAGGGTATCGAGTGTAAGTGTAATTTAATTTATATTTAATTGAGGAACGCTGACCTAGTTGTTTGTATATAATTTGCTTATTTCGACATTTTTTTTGGCCCCATATGTAAAAAAACTGTTAAGAGTTTGGGGGGTTCCGCAATTATTTATCGAGTTCAAAAGGGTTCTGGGGCCAAATTTAATTGAGAAACACTGCTCTAGAGAGAATGAGAGAAAGAACAAGCCACATGTGACAAAAGTTGGTCACATCCCCTAATCCACCAATGGAAGAATCTCAGATACGGTGGTGATAAAGATGGGGTAAGAGCCTGTACAGAATAGAGTTGAAAAAATTAGAACAGGAGAGGAGAGAAGAGAAGAAACTGGAATCGAGTAGAATAGAACAGGACATCCCCTTTGTCTGTTCGTCTTTGGATCGTAAGATTTTTTAAAAAGACATTTCCTCTTTCTGAGTTCTGCACTGCACAGTGAGGACTTGATCCCAACAGCCATGAGAATGATGTAAATATAAACTACTACGAGTGAAAGGGAGTAATGGGATGACATGCAGTAAAGCGGCGGCAGTGGAAGGAAGGGTGAGCATAGAAGGTATAAAAACGATGTTGTTTTTTTGTTTCACTAACTCACTGGCATTATTTCTCTCTCCTACGCCAGGATTGAGTCCATTGTGGTGTTGGTCAACCACACTGTGGTGACTCATTTCATCCTTTTAGGAATCTCCAACACTGACGGCCTTCAGACCATCCTCTTCATCATCTTCTTAGCTTTCTACCTCTGCACCCTCCTGGGCAGCCTGCTCATCTTATCAGCCATCCTCGGTGACTCCCACCTGCACACCCCCATGTACTTCTTCCTAGTATGATCTATAAGAACTGAATAGAATAGAAGATGGTTGAATGGAAAAGAAGAAAGGACAATTAAATTGAGTAACATCAAATAGAAACAATGAACTATTAGAGTCCTGATTCTCCACTCACTATCACCAAACTTATGACGGCTAGAAAGGTTTACCCTTGTCAATTAAGTTGTAGTGTGCTAAGGAATAAACAAACCATAATTTATTGAGATTGCTAATCTGGCTGCCTTCTCTCTGTGCTTCCAGGAATGACCCCGTCTCACATGGAAATGGAGAATCGCACTGCGGTGTCGGAATTCATTCTGTTAGGGATCCCCAACACCAAAGGCCATGAGACCATCCTCTTCATCAGCTTCTTAACTTTCTACCTCTGCACCCTCCTGGGCAACCTGCTCATCTCATCAGCCATCCTCGCTGACTCCCGCCTGCACACCCCCATGTACTTCTTCCTCTGCAATCTCTCCGTGCTGGACCTTGGATTCGCCTCCATCAGCACCCCTAAATTGCTGGTCGATCTCTGGGCCAAGAGTAGAACCATCTCGCTGGGCGGCTGCATGTCTCAGGTCTTCTTCTACCAGTTCCTAGGCTGCACCGAGGAACTGCTCTGCACAGTCATGGCCTTTGACAGATTCGTTGCCATCTGCCACCCGCTGCGCTACCTGATCATCATGAACTGGAAGGTGTGCGCTATCCTGGCTGCCGGCACCTGGGTCACCAGCTCCTTTCAGGCCACCATTCTCACCAGCCTGACCTTCACGCTGCCCTACTGCGGGCCCAATGTGGTGGACTATTACTTCTGTGACATCTTCCCGGTGACCAAGCTGGCCTGCGCGGACACGTACGTCATTGAGACCATGAGCTTCACCAATATTAGCATGGTGCCCATGATCTGCTTCCTCCTCATCCTCCTCTCCTACGTCCGCATCGTCTACTCCATCCTGAAGATGAACTCAGCCGAAGGGCGAAGCAAAGCAGCCTCCACTTGCGCCTCACATCTGACGGTGGTGACGCTGTTCTTTGGGCCCTGCGCCCTGGTCTACACGCAGCCACAGCTGAGTAAAGTGGTGGCGACCGCTGTGCAGATCTCTGCCGATGTGGTAACACCCATGCTGAACCCGTTCATCTACACACTGAGGAACAAGGACGTGAAACGGGCTCTGAGGAAACTGAAAGGGGGTCAGACGACTGCACGTTGATGTGCTGCATCTGCAGAAGTATCATGTGGGTGAGCATTGAAATATGTCTACAAATTCATCCACATGGCTCTTATGTGGCTTATGTGAGAGTTTCTCTCTCTCCTTCTCCGTACAGTCCCAGCT
This sequence comes from Emydura macquarii macquarii, assembly GCF_026122565.2. Classification (NCBI taxonomy): domain Eukaryota; kingdom Metazoa; phylum Chordata; order Testudines; family Chelidae; genus Emydura; species Emydura macquarii. The sequence continues at coordinate 7,169 of NW_027130174.1, read as the reverse complement.
ATCTATCTGGAGCTCTACAAATCATAAAAGTGCTCCTAAAAGCATCTAGCTGTCTTGAACATGCTTTAAGGCTGACCTGTTCATAGGTGCCTAAGGGATAGGCACTCTCAGTCTGTATTAAAATTAATAGGAATTGGAGATCCAAAGCTGGTATCTGACTTTTCTTTGCCTTATTGCACAAATCCACAGAAGCCAAGGCAGCATCTTCTGCAAACTCAAGAGAGGGAATCAAATAATTCTATTCATCATCTGGCACGAATCACATATCAACAGCAACCTGTGCTAGAGAGCTGCCTAACGAGCTGCCTGACATCTGGGTTTTCAGCATGTCCTGAAGATCAATGGATTTGTTGTAAAAAATTTCATAACCATGTAAGTGATTTAGGAATCTAAATCCTATTTCCATAGAATCATAGAAGAATATGGTTGGAAGGGACCCCAAGAAGTCATCTAGCCCTGCCCCCTGCTTATGGCAGGACCAACCCCAACCCCATCAGAAGTGATGGAGGCATTCAGGAGTCTAAGGGTACATCTTCACTGATGGCGGCAAATTCGACACCATCAGATTGATCTATCCTGGTCGATTGAGCAGTCAGTGAGGACCCGCTCAATCAATGCGGAAGTCGACTTGTGGTGTGGCAGAGTGAAGACGCCGGGCACAACGGAAGTTAAGAAGTCGACAGGAGTTATACAATGTACTTTGCGTAGCTTGTATAACTCCTGTCGACTGCCGCCAAATTTTAAGGTAAGTGTAGACCAGGCCTAAATCTCACTGAAAAGCCATGGGATTGAGGCTTCTGAGGACCAGATTTCAAAGGTATTTAATGACCTAACAGGGTTTTGAAGAGCACCTTGAGTGAGTCAGACAACAGCCTCCCATTTACTTTCAATGGGAGATGAGCACCTGACCTATTTAAAAGCCTTAGTAAATTCCACTAGGCACATATACCCCTTTGTAAATCTAGACGTTAAGCCAGAGGATATTTAGATACCTGGCAGGATTTTCCGAAGCATGTAGGCACCTAGCCCCCCCTTGAAATCAACCAGAGTTAGATGTCTGGGGCCAGATCTTTGAAAGGGGGGACAGACAGCCATTCCCTGCAATATTCTGGATAAACCTTACTGCATGCGTTTAAATAGCTTGGAGGTCCATTGTATTAAAAATGCAGCTGTGTGTGTGTGTGTTATTGTGAAGAGAAGAGACCCCGTTGTGGGGTTTGAGGCACTAATCACCTGATACAGCCCATATTGGAGCTGGGGTGATCTCTGCTAAGCTTATTAATGTCTCGCTGGATGGCTTTAGGGGGTGGAGGGCATTTAATGTATTGTGTAACCTTAATACGTCAAAATCATAACGATTCATGTAAGATATGTCATGTCGGGTACTGTTAGAAAGGATAAATTGTGCTAAGTAAGATAACAATATTTATGTTCATGTGTTACATGTGAAATGGAAATTATGGATATGTTTAATATATCTGTATTTCAAATTGTGATGGTTGGAACATACCCCAGACAGAGAGACGGCAGGACAATAGCCTGCTTAATGTCCCATTAAGACACACAGGGATGCGAAGGGCCTAGGAATAAACTAAAGGCAGACCTGAAGAGTTACCAGAATTGGCCCATGTGATTCTGGACTCCATTTTAGTTCTTGTAACATTCCACAAGACAGCATGGCCAAGGCCAGAGGGTACATAAGGCCAAGCCACAGAATCCATTATGTCTTTGATCCTGTTCAGCTATGGACACATACCCACCTCGGGATCAATTCATTTGCAAATGAACTCAAGGATTACGACCTATCCAGGTACTGGATGTATACCAGAGGACCTATACGAGCCTGCACCTCCAAGTTTCTGGGAGAATTGTGATATATATGGACTTTCATTCATTTGTATGTATCTGATTGCTTTGACCCTTTAACATTTCTCTCATAGTTTGTTTCTTTCATTTTACAATAAACCTTTCCTTTAGTTACTAAAGGATTGGCTGGCAGCGTGGTATTTTGGATATATTGATCTGGTGCTGTGGCTGACCCCTTGGGGTCAGAGCGAACCTTTTTAGTAAAGAGCATAGAGTTTAAATAACTGATCTCTTTACTGAACCTAGGGCCAATTGGGAGCCAGAGACTGAAATGCAGTAAAGGGGGCTGTGTGCATTTGCATACTGGATTCTTGATAACCAGAGTGAGGAATCAGAAGTACAGTTTGTGGCTGTTTGGGAAGCCTGACTTCAGTGTCACCCAACAGCACTGGGAGAATCTGCTTTTCGTTTGCAGGCTGCCCTGATCTTGGCATTTTCAGGTGCCTACCCTGGGCACGGACGGGTCACAATTAGCCTGCATGTAGGATCTTTTATTGTTTTTAATAGGTTTTCTCTATGATGTTTTTAACCTTAAGAATAAACCAGGCTTGCTTAGACAGAACTGCGTGGTAAGTTGTACCTGAGGTAATTACTCAGGGCACCAATTCTGAGGGGAGAAGCGAAGCAGGGCTGCTCAGGCAGAGTATCCTTTGAGGGAAAAAGACAGTGAAGGGAACTGTTCAGCCTGGAAAGACGCCAGTCAGCAAAGAGAGAGATGTGGGTGTCCACCCAAGAAAGGCAAAGGCTAGGGAGTTGGAAGCTGAGAGCGTTGGCCCTTGCTGGACCATTAAGGAAAAATGCAGGTGCAGTTGCCCTGAACTGTAACAAAAATCTGGGGCTAAACACCAAGACCCATTTGAAAATCTCACTATGTGCCTATCTGCACCTTTGAAAATCTGGCCGTTGGGAGCCTATGTCCCACTGAATGGCAGTGAGAACTGGGCTTCTTAATGGCTTTTGAAAATGGGACTTACTCTCCTAAGTCACTTGGGTGGTTTTGTACATTTTACCCTCTTCTCAGAGAGAGAAAGATAAATAAAAAGGAGGAAAAAAAGCTAATAGATGGTTTAATGGATGTGAGAACTTTACACTCATCACCTGCACTGTGTTTTGGGCTTTTGCTACGTATGTATTGTGTCTTCTGCATCCGTTGCACTTGAATTTTGAATTACATGCAGTGTGTATGAAACCTAAACCTGGGACTAAACTGAGGATTTTTTCCTTTATCCCACCCTCAGCTGTTTTATTGGAACTTGTCTCTAAGTTGCCTTTGCTTTTTCTTGGTGTGCAAATTAAAAATAAGCCTGCAAACCAATATGTGGAGAGAACTGGACCCGTTTATGAGACTGGCAAATAAAAAATGAAATTTAACAAAACAACAAGAAAATGATAGGAAAAAGAGTTGGACTTTGCGGCCGTGATTTCCAAATCATTCTTTTCTCCCACTCATTTCTCCTGTAAACTCTTTGGTGCAGGGTCTGTCTCTCACCGGTGTGGGTGCAGTGCCCATTACCCTCTAATGGCCTTCTACAAAAAATATATATATATTTTTGTGAATTGTCATCAACTCTTATGAATTGGGTTTTAGCCCATAAATGGAAATAAATTAAAGTAAAGTCAGAGGTTGACTTCCGAAAATGACCACTTTAAGTGCTGCAGCGCAGTGAAGACGCCGCACACAAACGGAAGTTAAGAAGTCGTAGGGCATTACGCAATCTACTCTGCGTAGCTTGCGTAACTCCCATTGACTGCCGCTGAATTTTGAGGTAAGTGTAGACCAGGCCTAAATCTCACTGAAAGGCCCTGGGATTGAGGCTTCTGAGGACCAGATTTCAAAGGCATTTAATGACCTAAGAGGGTTTTGAAGAGCACCTTGAGTGAGTCAGCCATCAGCCTCCCATTTACTTTCAATGGGAGTTGAGCACCTGACCTATTTAAAAGCCTTAGTAAATTCCACTAGGCACATAAACCCCTTTGTAAATCTAAACGTTAGGCCAGAGCATATTTAGACACCTGGCAGGATTTTCAGAAGCATGAAGGCACCCATTGAAATCAACCAGAGTGAGATGTCTGGGGCCAGATTGTTAAAAGAGGGACAGACAGCCATTTCCTGCAATATTCTGGATAAACCTTACTCCATGTGTTTTAACACCTTGGGGGTCCATTGTGTTAAAAATGCAGCTGTGTGTGTGTTGTTGTGAAGACCCCAGTCAGCAAGGAGAGAGATGTGGGTGTCCACCCAAGAAAGGCAAAGGCTAGGGAGTTGGAAGATGAGAATGTTGGCCCTTGCTGGACCATTAAGGGAAAATGCAGGTGCAGTTGCCCTGAACTGTAACAAAAATCAGGGCCTAAACACCAGGATCCATTTGAAAATCCCACTATGTGCCTATCTGCACCTTTGAAAATCTGGCCATTGGGAGCCTATGTCCCACTGAATGGCAGTGAGAACTGGGCTCCTTAATGGCTTTTGAAAATGGGACTTACTTTCCTAAGTCACTTGGGTGGTTTTGTACATTTTACCCTGTACTCAGACAGAGCTAGATAGATAAAGAAAAAAGGAAGAAAAAAGCTAACAGAAGGTTTAATGGAGGTGAGAACTCTACACTCATCACCTGCACTGTGTTTTGGGCTTGTGCTACGTATGTATTGTGTCTTGTGCATCCGTTGCACTTGAATTTTGAGTAACATTCAATGTGTTTGAAACCAAAACCTGGGACTCAAAAGAGGATTTTTTTCCTATTTCCCATTCTCAGCTGGAAACCAGTGTATGGAGAGGGCTGGACCCATTTATGAGACTGGAAAATAAAAAGTGAAATTTAACAAAACAGCAAGAAAAAGAAAGGAAAAAGGGTTGGGCTTTGAGGCTGTGATTTCCAAAGCACCCAAGGAAAATAAAAGTCTGCGGCAATTGGAAAACTAGTTCCCTTCAGGCCTCTTTGAAATTTCCAACTTAAACTGGAAGTGTGATATTAGAAGTTAGAGAAGTGACTTAATCTCTCTGGGGCTCAGTTCTCCATCTGATGCACTGTGGTACAAATCAGTCTTTTCTCCCATCCATTTCTCTTGTAAGCTCTCTGGGGCAGGGTCTGTCTCTCACCGGTGTGGGTGCAGTGCCCATTACCCTCTAATGGCCTTCTACAAAAGAAAAATAATATTTTTGTGAATTGTCATCAGCTCTTATGAAGTGGGATTTTGCCCATAAATAAAAAAACAATTAAAATAAAAAAGGGAAAGGAAACTGAGGCAGATAATGTGAGCCATGCCACTTGCCCTTTTCCTTGCAGGACAGTCCACACTACCACAACATCCCAGCATTAAAAAACAGTGCTGACTGTGGGAGGAGCGCCCTCCTGAGTTGCCTGCACCATCCCCTTCATGGCAGAACCCCTTTGCACGGCCAGGGCTCAACCTGAATTATCTCTGTTGTTTCTTTGCTGTTGTCCAGGAAACCAATTTCCAAACATCCACAAACCCAGAAGAGGGCGACTGAGCAAAGAGAACTTGGAATGGAAGAGAGGTGCACAGCTGTGGACATTGACTCTAAAAGCGGCTGTAACTTCTGATGGACAATGGGGAAGCTGAACTGACCTCCAGGCCCTGGGCACTGGATGGCTCCAGAGGGAGAAGGGGGGAGAGGAGGTGGCTATAGCGTTTAGTAACTGAGAACTGTATCAGTTCAATGTACCTACATTTAAAGAGCCCATGGGAATTATTTGCAAAGCATTATCTTGTGGCTAGGACAAAGGAGTGGGACACTGGAGATCTGGGTTGAAGTACAGGTTCTGTGGAAGATTCCCTATTTGACCTTGAGTAACTCACTGAATTGCTTTGTGCCTAAGTTTCCCCATCTGTTAAATGGGGATCATTAAATCCTTTGTTTCTCTCATCCATTAAATGTGTATCCATTTCAGACAGTGACAGTCTCATACTATGTGTTCGTGCAACACCCAGCAGAAAGGGGCCCACATCTGAGTTCCAGTCTGTAGGTCCGACCATAATACCAATGGTAAGAATCAGAGGCGACCCAGGGTGGGGGCACAAGGGGTCAGGTGACTGTGCAGATTTCTGCCAGGGTTTGCTGGTGAGGCCCCTTCCCTCTCCAGAGACTCCTGGAGCAGGCTGCAAGGTGCAGCCTTGGGGAGACGGAGAAGTGAACACTTTGTTGTGGGAGCTGCAGGGAGGGGCAGCTGCGAGCAGAGCGTGTGCGTGTCTTAAAACTATGCCCTCTGCCCACCATCAGCAGGTCCCAGCCGCCTCTGATAAGAACAGTGAGAATACAAGTAAAAAGAGTAAAATGGAGCTCAGCCCTGCTGTTCCTGGCAATGACACATGGAACTCAGCTGGTGCCAGCCAAGAGTAACTGGGGAGCTGCTACCCAGCCCAGTGATAAGGGCCCCCCTGGGTATTCATTAGGACACCTGCATTTTAATTAACCCCAAAGGCCATTCCACAACATGGTATGTTATGACTGAGCTGGGATAATCTGTCTACAGAGACTAATTATAACTTCTACTTTCTGCCACTTCAGTCCGGCTCCCAAATAAGATGCCCACCACAGGAAGAGCAAGAAATGACAGCGATGAAAAGAATTGCAAAGGGCCTTACTGACACTGCTCTGCTATGGCAGCAGCAAACGGATCAGTGCTGACAAACCTCTAACATGTCCCTGCTTCCCTGGCTCTGTCACACCCTCTGTGTGTGGGGTCTATGGCCTGGTTTAGGTTACAGGGCATGCCAGGGATGTAGCTAACCACTGCTAAGCCTTTAGCATTGAGGCACAGCAGAGGTGCAAGACGAGACTTACCAGGCTAGTGAAGGAGCAGCTTTTATAAGTTAAATCAACCTTAATTCTCTAAAGATCCTTTCCCTGCATGAACACTGGTTGTGCAAAGGGCTGGGTAAGAGAACATGCTGGGACCCAGAAAGACACAGAGTGATGTTCATCCCAGTGGAAAGAGAAGGGATGGTGTTGGGGGTAATGCTCAGACTGGAATCCTAGACCGCTGGGTCACATTCCCGGCTCTTCCACACACTCCTTTTGTGACCTTAGACAATTCAATCAGTCTGAGATTTTCAAGAAAGCCAATAGGAGTTAGGAGCCCAAAGCCCACTGCACTAGAATGAGTTTTGGGAGTCCAGCTTCTTTGAAAATCTCACCCTCTAATCTCTGTGCCTCAGTTCCCCCTTGTAAAATGGGCTGGTAACCCTTCCTATGTTTGTGAACTCTCAAAGGCAGGGACTGTCTCACGCTGTGTCTGAGCTGCACCCAGAACATTGGGGCCATGATCTTCCTGGAGTTGCTA
>NW_027130173.1:0-1319 GCF_026122565.2 Emydura macquarii macquarii | reverse complement strand
TTCGCCATTTGTAATTGTTTAGGGCTTTGCAAATGAAGAAGGTTGAAAACCACTGGCCAAGTGCTAGAGCAGGTGGCAGGAAATCTGGACTCCTATGTTCTTTTCCCAGTTTGGGAATGATCTCGGGCAAGTTACTGTGCCTCTTTGTGCCTCAGTTTCCCCCCCTCTGTAAATTAAGGAGGACAGCTCTCTACCTTTGCTAAGTGGTTTGAGGACATTGGGTAAAGGGCGTTAGGCAGACAGTATTGTCTCGTGCAATCAAACCTGAATGACCTCTGCCTGCCTTGTATTACAGTTGCCACCCGCAGCATTTGTCCAGCCTGCTGGCTGCCAAACGCAGGGAACTGCTACTATTTCTCCACAGTGCCTCAAAACTGGTCCCATGCCAAGCAGGCCTGCAAGGACCAAGGTGCCCAGCTGATTATTATTGAGAACCAACAAGAGCAGGTAAGTCAGGCGCATTGATTGCAGCCATGAAAGGGTGTGGAAGTGGTTTCCAGCCACGAGGAGGCTCTTGGGATGAGAGAGATGCCTGGGAACAGGATAGGGGCTGACGTTTCTCTGCTCCATGCTCAGGAAACACATTGTTACACACTGGTGCACACAGTCAGTTCCCCAATCCCTGTTCCAGGCACTCTAGGGGCTCAGAGGCTCAGGGGTGCTTGCCCCTCCTGGCCAGCCAGCAGACTGACTCACAGTTCTCCCCCACCCTGCTTGGCCATGCCTCCCACTCCTGGTTTCCTGAGCTGGTCGATGTACCCTCCCTGGCAAGGTAGCCAGCTGTTCCCCCCTTTGCCTCATTAGTCAGGGCTCTGGCTTAGATTAATCAGTGCGGTCAGTTGCTGCCGGCTCCTTTTCAGTTCTTGGCTCAGCTGACCTGCACTGCCTCAGCTCAGCCCGCTGGGTTAGGGGTGACAGAGGCAGCTGAGGGGTTTACCACCCTCCACTCTGTCACAGGGCCACATCTCAGCATGAGCTGAACAATGCAGAGCCAGAGGGATTTGGGCTGTGTGAAGTTGGGACCGGGGTTGTCTTAGATTTTGGCCATTTTTTTATTGAAGTCCATTATTTTTCTCTTCTCAGGAGTTTTTGACAAAGAACTCTAACGGCAAGAATTACTGGGATTGGCCTGAACGATACTGACAAGGAAGGGACATTTAAATGGATCGACGACAGTTCCGTGTCATACAGGTCAGCCCAATCCCGCTCACTGGCAAGGTTACGAGAGAAGGGGGATGGCTCAGATGCAACTGGCCTATCTGTGCTCTTCAAACCCATTGAGTCATAGGGCAGATCCACCCACTCAGCCAAGAAGGCTA
>NW_027130172.1:0-1342 GCF_026122565.2 Emydura macquarii macquarii | reverse complement strand
ATTTCCAGTGTGAATTACTCTTATTTCAACTTCCAGTCATTGATCGGATCATGAGAGATCTTTTTCTTCTAGTTTGAAGAGCCCATCATTATATACTTGTTCCCCATGTAGATATTTACACACTATAATCAAATCATGCCTTAATTTTCTTTTTCTAAAGTTAAATAGATTGAGCTCCTTTAGTTTATCACTATAAACTGGATAGACTGGATGGACTACAAAATAGATAGAGAACTGGCTAGAGCATAGGGCTCAGCGAGTAGTGATCAATGGCTCCATGTCTAGCTGGCAACCGGTCACAAGCGGAGTTCCCCAGGTGTCGGTCCTGGGGCCGGTTTTGTTCAACGTCTTTATTAATGATCTGGAGGATGGGGTAGATTGCACCCTCAGCAAGTTTGCGGACGACACTAAGCTGGGGGGAGTGGTAGATACCCTGGAAGACAGGGATAGGATACAGAAGGACCTAAACAAACTGGAGGATTGGGCCAAAAGAAATCTAATGAGATTCAACAAAGAAAAATGCAGAGTCCTCCACTTAGGAAGGAAGAATCCCATGCACAGCTATAGACTGGGGACCGACGAGCTGGGCAGCAGCTCTGCAGAAAAGGACCTGGGGGTAACAGTGGATAAAAAGCTGCATATGAGTCAGCAGTGTGCCCTGGTTGTCAAGAAGGCTAATAGCATATTGGGCTGCATTAGGAGGAGCATTGCCAGCAGGTCAAGGGAAGTGATTATTCCCCTCTATTCGGCATTGGTGAGGCCGCATTTAGAATATTTTGTCCAGTTTTGGGCCCCCCACTACAAAAAGGATGTAGACAAGTTGGAGAGAGTGCAGCGGAGGGCAACAAAAATGATGAGGGGGCTGTAGCACAGGACTTATGAGGAGAGGCTGAAGGAACGAGGCTTGTTTAGTCTGCAAAAGAGAAGAATGAGGGGGGATTTTAGCGGCCTTTAAGTACCTGAAAGAGGGTTCCAGGGAGGATGGGGCTAGGCTGTTCTCGGTGGTGGCAGATGACAGAACAAGGAGCAACGGTCTCAAGTTGCAGGGCGGGAGGTCTAGGTTGGACATTAGGAAAAAGTTTTTTACTAGGAGGGTGTTGAAGCACTGGAATGGGTTACCTAGAGAGGTGGTGGAATCTCCACCTTTAGAGGTTTTTAAGCTGAGGCTTGACAAAGCCCTGGCTGGGATGATATAGCTGAGGTTAGTCCTGCTTTGAGCAGGGGGTTGGACTATATGACCTCCTGAGGTCCCTTCCAACTCTAATATTCTATGATTCTATGATTCTAAGGCATGTTTTCTATTTCTTTAATCATTTCATGGCTCTTCTCTGAAATCTCTCAA
>NW_027130171.1:0-13384 GCF_026122565.2 Emydura macquarii macquarii | reverse complement strand
GAAGCAGTGAGATGATGTTGGTGATCCAGGGCGGGGAGAGGGGAGTGTGTGTTAAATGAGATTTGTTTGTCGGACTTTCACACCCCGAGGTGAGCGAGTGAGGAAGAGCCTGTTGCCCAGTGTGCTCTGGGGTGGGGGTTTTGCTCCTGGTCACGTTTTCGAATCATGCGGCGGTGTTTTCCCAGGTGAAGGCCGGGTTCAAAGTGTCTTTTCCATACCCAGACTCAGTGCTTGCGAGAAGGGAAGGGGCTGGTGGTGTGTCATTGGCCCAGCTTACCAGCAATGGGGGCTTGAGCCGGCTGTGTGTTGTGTTGTCGAAAGGAGCCCCTAGACATTGAACCCAGCCCTGGTGGCTGCCAACTCCCCTGGCAGAAGCATGAGGCAAACACACCCCTTTATGCTCTCTCCCAGGCCGCCCCTCGCGCTTGCTGCTCCCCATAAATATCCACACAGCTCCCTCATTACCCTCCTTCAATCCCACCGCCACACGCTCCTCGGTCCTGCAGCCTGCACAGACTGGCAATGGCGAGGCAGCGGGGATGCCGGGATAGAATCATAGAATCATAGAATATTAGAGTTGGAAGGGACCTCAGGAGGTATCTAGTCCAACCCCCTGCTCAAAGCAGGACTAACCTCAGCTATATCATCCCAGCCAGGGCTTTGTCAAGCCTCAGCTTAAAAACCTCTAAGGATGGAGATTCCACCACCTCCCTAGGTAACCCATTCCAGTGCTTCACCACCCTCCTAGTGAAAAACTTTTTCCTAATGTCCAACCTAGACCTCCCCAACTGCAACTTGAGACCGTTGCTCCTTGTTCTGTCATCTGCCACCACTGAGAACAGCCTAGCCCCATCCCTCCCTGGAACCCCCTTTCAGGTAGTTAAAGGCTGCTATCAAATCCCCCCTCACTCTTCTCTTTTGCAGACTAAACAAGCCCAGTTCCCTCAGCCTCTCCTCATAAGTCCTGTGCTCCAGCCCCTCATCATTTTTGTTGCCCTCCACTGGACTCTCTCCAACTTGTCCACATCCTTTTTGTAGTGGAGGGCCCAAAACTGGACACAATACTCTAAATGCGGCCTCACCAATACCAAATAGAGGGGAATAATCACTTCCCGTGACCTGCTGGCAATGCCCCTACTAACGCAGCCCAATATGCTATTAGCCTTCTTGGCAACCAGGGCACACTGCTGGCTCATGTCCAGCTTTTTATCCACTGTTACCCCAGGTCCTTTTCTGCAGAACTGCTGCCCAGCTCGTCGGTCCCCAGTCTGTAGCTGTGCATGGGATTCTTCTTTCCTAAGTGCAGGACTCTGCACTTATCTTTGTTGAACCTCATTAGATTTCTTTGGCCCAATCCTCCAGTTTGTTTAGGTCACTCTGTATCCTATCCCTACCTTCCAGGGTATCTACCACTCCCCCCATCTTAGTGTCGTCCGCAAACTTGCTGAGGGTGCAATCTACCCCATCCTCCAGATCATTAATGAAGATGTTGAACAAAACCGGCCCCAGGACCGACCCTGGGGCACTCCGCTTGTGACCGGTTGCCAGCTAGACATGGAGCCATTGATCACTACTCGTTGAGCCCTGTGCTCTAGCCAGTTCTCTATCCATTTTATAGTCCATTCATCCAACCCATACTTCTTTAACTTGCTGATAAGAATACTGTGAGAGACAGTATCAAAAGCTTTGCTAAAGTCAAGGTATATCACATCCACCGCCTTCCCTACATCCACAGAGCCAGTCACCTCATCATAGAAAGCAATCAGGTTGGTCAGGCATGACTTTCCCTTGGTGAATCCACGTTGACTGTTCCTGATCACCTTCCTCTCTTCCAAGTGCCTTAAAATGGATTCCTTAAGGACCTGCTCCATGATTTTTCCAGGGATTGAGGTGAGGCTGACTGGTCTGTAGTTCCCTGGATCCTCTTTCCTCCCTGCCTGTCACGCTGAGCAGGGCTGGCTCATTGTTTCCTCGGCTCTCCCATTGGGGTCTCTCGTCTGATACGTAGATTGTCAGCTCTTTGAGCAGGGACCATCCTTTAGTTCTGTCTGCACAGCGCCTTGCACCATGGGGCCCTGGCCCATGGCTAGGGTGCGTAGGGGTGGGTCACGTGCTTTCAGGTGTGCGTCTGGGTGTAACCGACAAGAAATACTCGTGTCTGGGTGTGCAGGGAAGATCTAAAGAAAAGCCTCCTCTGCGTCTCCTCCAGCATCCCTGCTTCTGCCATGGAGCCCAGCAGGGTCCGCAGTGCCGGGGGCTTGATGCTGGGGTCTGGACGCTGGAAGTTCTCCGTGTCCGAGTGGCGAACTGGAAACCTGCTGCCGTAAGTGGGGCTGGGGATTTTCTGCTCTTGAAAAGTTCCCTGGCCAAGGAACTCTGGCGCAGGGAGAAGTTTCAGACCAGGTCAGCGCCGGGGCAGGTTGGCTTGGTGCGTGTGAATGAGCGTGCAATTCTGCCCTCAGTGACTGGGCCTGCAAAGACTTACCATTCAAGGCACTCAGCGTTTTGCTTGGCCTCAAGTGGGAAAGCGTCGTGTTTTGTAGCCAAAGGACCAGGGTACTAGGCCCAGGGCTATAGGCCTGGCACAGGTAGCCCCTGGACCGCGAGGAACACTGTGACTGTACCAAGGGGAAGTCAGCGGGACTGCTCCCAGGGGTGGGTCTTCACTCTGCAGCCAGCACGACACGGGCTGGTTAAACGCCTGCTGAGTCCGTGAGCCGCTCTAGCGTGCGCTGGGAGAGCGTGTGTGCTGGGCAGCCCCCCTGTCCCACACTGGGAGAGCGTGTGTGCTGGACAGCCCCCCCGTCTCCACGCTGGCCGCCCGCTGAGACTGGGGCATGAGCCAGCCCAGGCTGTGAGCCGTGGTCGCAGACCAAGGGTGGCCCTGCTGCGGGGCCTTGGAGAACTGGGTCTCCGCACTGTAGGCGTGTCTGTGCCGGGGGGGAGGGGTAGCGGGGGGGACCAGGCAGAACGCAGCGCAGTCAGATTTGAGCACACACATCACAGCGCTCTGACAGCATCATCCGAAATCGGCACGTGCTGGAACCAGTCCAGCCTGCGCAGGACGCAAGGCTGCAGAGACACAGCCGCAGGCTCAGAGAAGAGGGATGAGAACGAGTACAGGACTGGAAACCAAGCCACAGAGTGACAGACTCAGAGATCCATCGATCAGCGTAACAAAGAGAAGGGGAAGGGGTGCCTTGGTCAGTCTGTAAGTACCGACGTGGAGAGCAAATCATGGAACCCTAGCAGACGAGGGATGGAAGGAACCCAGACAGTGCTGTGAATACACCCAGGGCCTGCTGCAGGGCAGTCAATAGATGGACCGTGGGCCAAATTCAGACCGTCAGGTCACGAAACTCTGGGGAGCTGGGGGCAGGTAGTGCAAGGGAGGGAGGGGGCTAATGCAGGCAGAGGAGCTGGCGGGCTTGGGGGAACCGGCGCCCAGAGCTGGCAGGTAACAGTACCCCAAATGAAGTGAGGCCACATTTGGAGTACTGTGTCCAGTTTTAGACCCCCCACTACAGGAGGGACAAATTGGAGAGTCCATCAGAGAGCAATGAAAATGATGAGGCGGCTGGAGCACAGGACTTATGAGGAGAGGCTGAGGGAACTGGGCTTGTTTAGTCTGCAAAAGAGAAGAGTGAGGGGGGATTTGATAGCGGCTTTTAACTACCTGAAAGCGGGTTCCAGGGAGGATGGGGCTAGGCTGTTCTCAGTGGTGGCAGATGACAGAACAAGGAGCAACGGTCTCAAGTTGCAGGGCGGGAGGTCTAGGTTGGACATTAGGAAAAAGTTTCCCCTAGGAGGGCGGTGAAGCACTGGAATGGGTTACCTAGGGAGGTGGTGAAATCTCCATCCTTAGAGGTTTTTAAGGCCCAGCTTGACCAAGCCTTGGCTGGGATGGTTTAGTTGAGGTTGGTCCTGCTCTGAGCAGGGGCCAGGACTAGATACTCCTGAGGGCCCTTCCAACCTCATCTTCTATGGTTCTAACTCAGGGTGGCAGGTGTCCCCCACCCTCTCTAAAGAAAGCCCTTCCCCCACAGGACTGGGGGCAGGAGCCCTGGCAGGTGCCTGGGGCTGACTTATAACTTGGGGTGCCCAGTGACCCCCCCGCCCTCCCTAAATGGAGCCCAGCCACGTGCACCGAGGTTCAAGGCTCTGGCCCCTGCCGGATGCCCCAGCACAGCGAGCAGGAGTTGAAGCCCCGAGCCCCAGGGAAGTGCCTGTATGTTGGTTAGAGCAGGCCAGGTCAAAGCAATGCCATTTTCACGCAGAGCAGAAGGCGGTGAAGTGCGGGATGGTTCTGAATTCCTGAGGCGTTCATTGCACAGTCTCTGGCTGGCTCCGAGGGACGCTCTGTCCTCCACTGCACACAACAGCTGTGCTGCTTTCACTTTCTTTTATGTGCTGCATTCCAGTGTTTCCAGGGGTCCATGCAGACCTTAGAAACCCTGCAGAAGACCCAGTTCTGCTCATGAGGCCTTATATTTAAACAGAAACAACCAAGGAAATTCCCAGACAAAAACTTTACCGCGTGCCGTTCCGGCTGCTAGCGTAAGAAAAACACAAACACAAGCATTAAAAAACGCAGGTGATAAATGCTAGGCATGAAGAAGTCTGGAGATAAGTTAATGTGTGTGGACTGCATTGCACAGCTGCACTTCTTTCTGTCTCCGATAGAAATGTAGACGTGAAAACTAGCCTCAGTTGTTCCGATAACCATCTTCCCTCTGCCCTTTCCCTTTTGGTGTATGTCACACAATTGCTTGAGAACACGGCTAACAACTATGGTAGGGATTGGGAAACCAGCTGCATTAGGGCAATGAATATCACAATTATCGGGTGTCACTTCAGACATTAGGCGCTGCGTATTGGCGAGGCTGAGCTGTTGGAAGACAGATCCTGGTGACATCGTAGCACTATAGGCAGCACTGATCTGTGGGCAGTGTCTACACCCTGTAATTTGCTAATTAAAGTGTCATTATTCTGCACTTAGGAAACGCGTGTGCACCAGACCCTGACGGTTATCTATCACTTGAACTGCTTGACAAAAGATAGCTAGACTCAGCGCAGCGATCTCCGGGCTTCATGTGCTGTTGAATAGTGCGGGGGTAGTCTTTAGACTGGCTTGCCACCGCTCAAAAGCAGATGTGCCGTGTTTCCTGGTAGTCTTGCCTGGGGCTCAGAGCGGAGGTTTCCGCTGGGCTGTCCGAGGTCAGTGCCGGGCGTCTGTCACGGACTGTCCGGGCGCAGAACCTGTAGGACCAGTCTCCAGAGGGTGCAATCAGTCTATAGGCCAGTCCTCTCAGTCTCAGCTGAGGAGCCAGCCCTATTCACGCCCGTTGTCTCCATGGAGCATTTCCACATTTTACAGAGCATTGGAGAGGCCTGAACCTCAGAGGGTCTCAGGTCCCCCCACTCACTGGAGCAACCGTCACTTATCCTTCCCAGAGCTCTTTGTGCGAGGACGTAGATTTTTGTTTTGGTTACATGTTAGAGGGAACCAAACACACTCAGCGATTCTGTGTCTCGGCACCAGCCCAGCGGGGAAGAGAGCAGGCCCCAGTGCGCTGCGTGATTGGGAAGGTGGTGGAGGCTCAAATCTATCTAGCTCCGAGTGCACCTGGTCTTGGCTCCATTCCCTGCGGGATACAGCACAGAGCCAGCCCTGGAGGGAAGGCAAACGCCCCGGCCAGCACTGCTGGATCCACCGGCTGCTTTCAGCGCTGTGGGTGGGGGTGCAGCTGACCCATGCCGGGACCGCGTCCCTGTGGCTGCCCCTTTGCAGGGGTGAATGTTCAGCTCCCGCAGCCCCTGGCAGGAGGCGGGCCAGCTGTGGGTGTGGGGCACCCTTTCATCCATGTTAGGGGCAGAGCGGCCTGAGATGGGTCACTGGAGGGGAATTCCCATCTCAGGCCCATCTGCACAGCGCAGGAGTCTGCCCAGCGCACACAGGTGCCATTCACCAGCGTGGCCACTGGGTGTCGCTCTTCCACCGTGGTACTTTCAGGTGTGTGTTGGGGGCTGGCTCTGAAATTGGCCGTCCTGGCTGGGCCCGGTAGAATCACAGAAACCTGGAGGATGAGGGTTGGAGGGACCTCAGGAGTTCATCTAGTCCAACCCCTGCTCAGAGCAGGACTAACCTCAGCTAAACCATCCCAGCCAGGGCTTGGTCAAGCCGGGCCTTAAAAACCTGTAAGGATGGAGATTTCACCACCTCGCTAGGTAACCCATTCCAGTGCTTCACCACCCTCCTAGGGAAAAAGTTTTTCCTAATATCCAACCTAGACCTCCCCCACTGCAACTTGAGACCGTTGCTCCTTGTTCTGTCATCTGCCATCACTGAGAACAGCCTAGCTCCATCCCTCCCTGGAACCCCCTTTCAGGTAGTTAAAGGCTGCTATCAAATCCCCCCTCATTCTTTCTTCTGCAGACTAAACAAGCCTAGTTCCCTCAGCCTCTCCTCATAAGTCAAGGGGACGGTCTGTGACGCCATGTTCAGGCTGTTATAGGCGTTTGTACCTGATCGCAGGTTGGTGAAATGGACGTACTGAACTCACCGCCCATCTGGGGCTTGTGCCCAGCTTCCCAACAGCCTTGACTCCATGGGTGGGAAGATGGCTTGGTGGACGGACAGACGGACGCGAGAATGGGTGGTTGTGGGGGCGGGATGCAGAGATGAATAAAATATTCCATCCTCCGTGGAGGTTTATTTCATGTGCGTTTCCCTCTGTCCTGCCTCCTGCCCCGGCGGGGAGCTTCCCAGCAGACACTCTCGCTCACTTCTCCCGCCCGGTTACCCTGCCCGGCTCTCCAGGCATGAACCTTGGGGGTCCTGGACTGGACATGAGTCAGCAGTGTGTCCTTAGTGCCAAGAAGGCTAATAGCATATTGGGCTGAATTAGGAGGACCATTGCCAGCAGATCGCGGGAAGTGATTATTCCCCTCTATTTGGCATTGGTGAGGGCACATTTGGAGTATTGTGTCCAGTTTTGGGCCTCTCACTACAAAAAGGATGTGGACAAGTTGGAGAGAGTCCAGCGGAGGGCAACAAAAATGATGAGGGGGGCTGGAGCACAGGACTTATGAGGAGAGGCTGAGGGAACTGGGCTTGTTTAGTCTGCAGAAGAGAAGAGTGAGGGGATTTGATAGCAGCCTTTAACTACCTGAAAGGGGGTTCCAAGGAGGATGGAGCTAGGCTGTTCTCCGTGGTGGCAGATGACAGAACAAGGAGCAACGGTCTCAAGTTGCAGGGGGGAGGTCTAGGTTGGACATTAGGAAAACATTTTTCCCTAGGAGAGTGGTGAAGCACTGGAATGGGTTACCTAGGGAGGTGGTGAAATCTCCATCCTTAGAGGTTTTTAAGGCCCAGTTTGACCAAGCCCTGGCTGGGATGGTTTAGCTGAGGTTGGCCCTGCTTTGAGCAGGGGTTGGACTAGATACTCCTGGGTCCCTTCCAACCCTCATCTTCCCTGGTTCTGTGGTACCGAGGTGTGTGTCATAGGAAGTGCTTCCTCCTCCTGCTGGCATCGCCTCTGGTTTGCCTGAGCCCGAGTGCCTGGCATCCCCGAAGTCTGAAAACGGCCCCCGCCACCGCCCGGCTCCGAAATGCAGCACAGTACCCCCTAAAGCCATGCCGGGGCATTGATCCTGGACTCGTCTACAGGGGACCCTGTCCTGCCCTGAGCCTGTGCCGACTCTAAATTAAAGTCTACCACTAAGCAGCAGTAGTTTGCATTCCCCCCACACCCCCCCCCCCCTTTCCCCAGTGCTTGTCTGTGGCTCCACTTCGCAGGCGGGGAAGGCAAAGCGTAAGAGAAGCTGTGACTTCTCCCGGCAGGGCCGGGCGTGAAACCAGCTCTCCTGACTCCCAGCCCGGTGCGCCTGGCAGGGATGTGAACCCTCCTGCAGCCTCTTGTGGGGGCTGCATTGTCCCCCACCAGTGACTGTGGGGCTCTCACGCCATCCCTTGCTGCAGCTGGCGCTGGCCAGACAGGCCACTGGGCTGGCTGGACGTCTGGCCATTCCCATGCGCCATTCGCCGGCTCCCGGGTGACGAAGGGCCGAGTTCTCCGAGTGCATGCTGCAGGGCGGGGCACGGCTGGGGCACTTGCTCTGTAAAGGGCCTTCTGCACGCTCGCTTGCCCCCCCCCAGCTCGCTTTCTCCCCTTGCGTGCTTCCCTGCACCTCCCGGCTGGTGGCTCTGCTTCCCGCACGGGGATTTATTTAACAGGCCTTTCATGGACTGACGGAATCGCAGGTTCCAATAATTGCGCTGCCATTTGTTCCTGGAACATCCCCGGCTCGCTCGGGAGATAAAATCAATGCTCTCCCTGCTCCCCGCCTCCCCCTCGCTGCTGGGGCTAGCAGCTGCTCAGCTTCCTACCTGCCCCGCTCCTCGCAGACATTTGAGAGACGGGGGGTGATTAGCTTCTCTTCTCTGCAAGGAGGTTCTGCGCTTCCTGCTCTTCCCCCAGCAGCTCTGAGAAGGGCTTGTGCTGTGGGCAGAGCAGGCGGGGCTGGGAAGAGAGATGGGGCATAGGCAGGTGCTTGAGGAGGGGTAACTGAGGCACAGTCAGCCCCCTCCCCCCACTTTGCTTGGTGCCGGGAAGGGTCTGCAGAGGGCGGGGCTGCTGGCCCCCGGGGCTGCCCGGATCCCTGTGGCTGATGCTTCTGGCAGCGGCTGGGCAGGTGGAGGATGGCGTCTGCGGCTGTAGCACGGCCCCGGGAGTGAGGGGTTGTTTGTGGAGGTCCCCTGGGGTGAGCTGGCTCCCTGATTTAGGCCAAGTTCAGGCAGCTCCCGGTGATTGCTCCGGAGCCAGGTTCTGACAGTCGGCCTCTGCGAGGCTCAGCTTCCCCAGCTGTAGAGGAGGGGGCTGGAGGAGCCATCCCTTGGCGTGGGGAGGAGCTCAGATACCAGGGTGATGGGAGCCAGGCAGCACCTGCACAGGTGGGTGCTCTGGTAACGCAAATAGTAAAAACGGGCTCCGCTCCACAAGAGACACAGCCTGACAGACCGGGGGTCCAAGTCCTGTGGGGCCACCTGAGCCCCGAGTGCAGGCCTGCAGTGCCACTGACCTGTCCATCCGTCCGTCCGCAGGCAGGTGTTGGAAGGCGGCAGGGCTGAGAGGACAGACAGCCTGTCTGAATGGCACCCCGGCTTCCGAATCTCCCGAGCCCCATGCACCAGCCCCCTTTCGTTTCCAGGAGACGGCGTCCGCCTCGCAGATCTCTTCAGCCCGGCTTGTTTCCATGTTGAGGTAACCCCCAGATCCTGACTGCTGCAGGCCAGCGATGGAGATTCGGCCAGGGAAGCTGTCTGGGAGACAATGGTACGTTTCCACTGAGGTGACCGAATACAACGGGGGAAGCCTGTGTGTGTGGGGGCTGCGGGAGATGGTGGGTGATGTGCAGCCCTGATGAACAATTGCGCTGGATGTTTCACACTCACCGACCATTTAGTGCTGATCAGCTGCCATATTGTATTGATTCGCACAGCCGGCGTCACAGCAGGACCTCCCACAAACCCCCTTTCCTTTAAGGGACCGGCGGAATTTAGAGAGACTTGTACAGATTCAATTACCCCTTTACAAAGACCCCAGACAATTACACCGCCTTAAATGACAGAACGGCCCCAAACTACCCAGATAAACAGCCCGTGCACCCCGAGCGGCAGAGCTGGCAACTGCATGGCAGACTTACCCCCGGCAAGAAGAGAAGATACAGGGGTGACGATTCAGTTTGGGGCACACGGCGCAGAAGGCCATGGGTCAGCTGATGCTGAGCCAGAGCCCAAAGGAACCTGAACAAAGGAACCCAGTCGCTCCCGCTCGTGTTCGCCCCAGCCCCCTACCTGCCGGCCCACCCTCCAGAGCAATCTCCAACCCCCCACTTCCTCGACTAACCTCAAAGGGCTGTTGGCAGCCACTGCGGGTCCAGCCCATGAACCTGAAAGCTGTGGCTTTTCCTTCCGGGCGGCTTGTCCGCTGACAGCCTCTGCTCTCTGCTTCGGGCAAAGACTCTGCTGTTCCCATACCAACCGGGACCACTGTACTCCTCCCGTATCAGCTGCTCCTTCATCTTGCCCAGGATCAATGTCAATTGACAGGTCCTGTAATTCCCTGGGTCATCCTGGGGACCCTTTTAAAATATTAGCATGTTAGCATTCTTCCCATGTTCTGGAACTTACTAAAAATGAACTTTAATGGTCCAGCGTGTAATTTCAGCCAGCTCTTTTAAAACTCTTGGATGCAAGTTCTCTGGACCTGCTGATTTAAACCTTAATAGCTAATTTTTGTAGCTGCTGTTTAACATCCCTCCTGAGATACTAGAGGGGCTGTTTGGATTCTTCACTGGGTTAGAGAGGGTCCCTATTGCATATCTAGGCACTGGGGACTCAACGACCTGTCTTATTGCTGGTGGGGGAGGGCATATGTGCCTCCCCACTGGGGGTTTCCCTCCGTACATGGTGCCATGTACTAATGGAGGGTTTGTCCCTGCCCGGCCAAGCGTTTGTTTATAGCTGAGTGCAGTGTGCATTTCTGGGGATAATTCTGCCTGCCCCTGGGCCGGGGAAGGGGAAAGCCGCTGCGTGTCCAAGGGGGAGCACCCAAGACTTTCTCCAGCTTGTGGCTTAGGATTCACTGAATGAACCCAGGGTGCCCTCCTCACCACGTCGCTTGCTGGCCCAGCGCCCTCCGCTGCAGCCCAGCGGAAGTTGTGCTCCCCCAGTCCGGGGCCGGCCCTGTGTCAGGGCAGGGCAGCGCTGCTTTGATCTCTCACCCCAGGCTGAGCGCTTGGAGAAGATGAGAGGCACAGAGCCGCTAGGCAGCCTGACACCGCTGAGGCTGTGATGGGGAGAGGCCCCGAGGCTGGATCCATGGGGTTGAGGGCCAGTATAAGGCTCTCAATCAGCAAGCTTCAGGATGGGAAATGATGCGCAGCAGGGGTCAGGAAGGAATCTCCTGCACGGTGCAGCACCTCACAGTCTGGTTCGCCCACCGGTGGCAGAGCCCAGTCCGGGTCGCTGCGACTCCTGACTAGCTTGAGCCCCAGCTCCGGGGCTACAAAGCGTTTGGCTTTCCCATTGCCCCCTCTCTCCTGCCTGGCATGTCCCGGCTGTCAGGCCAGTCCCTCTGCTTCCCCTGGACTGGCCCCCGGCTGAACTAGTGCCAGGCGGAGGGATCTGAAAGCTGCATGGGACTCGCAGGCTTTCCTATCCCTCCTGCCCAGGGGCACGGCCCGCCCCAGTCGCGCTGAGCAATTGCTTGCTCTCCGGCTGCTGCAGGAGCACCAGGCTGCTGAAAACATCGACCACATCTTCGAAGGGGAGGCGCAAGGCCTGAGCTCTGCAGAGAGGATCTTTCCGGCCCGGCTCCGCTTGGCCCCACAGACCCGCTCAGCACAGCCCGGGGGAGGGGACCAGCAGCCCAGACTGGCCTGGCCCAGCGGGGTAAGGGTCCCAGCGCCGAGCACAGGCTGGCTGGTGGGCTGGGCATACGAAGCCAGTATAACCCCGCTGCTGGCTGTGGGCCTGATCCAAAGCCCACTGACGTCATGAAACGACCAGGCCACTGACGTCAACAGGCCCTGGCTGAGGCCCACAGTGAGATGAGAATCGAGCCCAGTGGGTGCCCTTGCGCTGCTCCCTCACCGCCAGGGATCCAGGCTGGCTTTCCCTTCCAGGCACAAACCCCGGTGCCTGACGTGTCCCCCTCGCGGAGGGCCGGGGCAGTATCGCAAGCCGGGATTGCGTTTACGGGGGCAGTTCTGGCCGCGGCCGCGGCTGTGGTTTGCCATCTGCACGTGCCTCGCTGTTTACTGAGTGCTGCTGGCGGAGTTGCTGCACTGCATCCGCCCACACGCTGCAAAGCCAGCAGGGAAACCCGTGGCACCCCAAGAACTGGCAGGATTACGGACAGCACCGGAACCAGACCCAGGGATTTCCAGCATAGAGGCGGCCTGACCCCCACAACAGACACGCACAAAGCAGCGTGGTGCGGGGGGACAGGAATCCCATGCAGGCTGTGTGATGGATGGAGAACGTCACTCCAACGTGCGATGTGATCGGCCACGTACCACCGCGAAACACGTGTTTGCAAAGCACTTACTAGAGGGGTGCAATTCCAGAATGGGGGGCAGGGGGCGGAATTGTTTGCAATGGATAATCTGGGCAACTCTAAACGTACCGATAGAGAAACCCCTCAGGGCCAGATGGACAAAGGGATTTAGATACTTAAAGGTACACAAAGGCTCCCTGGTGGAATTTTCACATCCCATGGGCGTTAGGCACTCAGGTGCTTCTGACAATCCCACGAGATGCCCATCCTGATCTCTAGGTGCTGGAATCTTTGTCCAGTTGCCCCGAGCACCTGGCTCACCTCTGCCTACACCTGCATAGATCAGGAGTAACTCCAGAGACAGCAACAGGCTGGTGGGAACGTAGGGTAAGTGAGAAGAGAACCAGCCCTTTCCAGGATGTTCAAGGGACCAAAGTCAGCAGAGATGTCATGTCAGTTACCCAGCAGTGCTCGGTCCTGGCCAGGGCCGGGGAGCGACACTGCGCCACACCCCTAGGGAAAAGCTGGGATGAACAAGGCTGGTGGCAGCCCCATCAGCTGGTAGCAATAGTAGGCTGTTATTCGCTGGCGGGTGTGTGTGTGTGAACGAACACACACAGTCAGCTAGGGGCTTTCAGGATCAAAGCCTGGGTGCCCATGGGTGTAAGTGGCTGAGCATTGGAGTCCGTTTACCACTGGGTGCCTGGGAAAGAGGACCACAAAGCCAGGGGCCCTTTGGGGGACTGCTCTGAGCATGTGCAATGCCCACTGGAGTCAAAGGGAGAGGTGCCTGCATGGTTCGGAGGCTGGACATGGGCTGAGGGGCAGGGGGAGGGGGTGAGCAGAAACCAAGGGCACCAGTGAACCCTGACAGCTTTGCACAGCTCCAGGGGACACAGAGCAGCCGTACGCCAGCGGCGCGTCTCCTGCAGCAGTGCACCGGCACACGTCTTTCACTGCCCCCCCCCCCAACAGCGTGTAAGTGACCCCCCCTTGGGACAGGTCCTGGGCCGGATGAGATCAGTGGTTACCATTGACTCCCTGGGGGGGCAGGATCCAGGCCCTTTGGCAGTCGCTGGCTCTGATTCTCCCCGCCCGGGCACCCTGGGCAAAGCGGGTGGATGGTTCTGGGCTCGGGTCCCCAGTGGCATTCGCCGGATTCGCCCGGTGCCACGCCACTGGTTTCAGCCGAGGCACCGTGGTGTCAAACCCAGAGCGCGGCCGCGGTGAATCGGACCTTCTGGGCTTGACTTATTGGCTGGCTCAGACTGGGACCTCACGTCACACACTGGTGTCAATCCAGAGTCACTCTAGATCCCCGG
>NW_027130170.1:0-13204 GCF_026122565.2 Emydura macquarii macquarii | reverse complement strand
TTCCAAAATCATATGAATTGAAGAAGAAAAACCCCACCTCATTTTTTATGCTATAATTTATTAATTCTTTAGTATTTTTTGTGTGGTTATAGCAACATTGCCATGGTGCTAGATGCTGCACAAACACATAGTCAGTGAATTGAGGAGGTTCAAATCTAAACAGACAAGAAAGTTGAAGGACAGGAGGGGAGAAAAAGAGAAAGAAAATGGAAAGTAAATTACAATCCTTATTTTTTTAATTCTTTATTTCCTTTTCCCTAGACACACCCTGATGAACAGAGAACAGGGAAACAAAACGTCCGTCACAGATTTTATCCTCTTTGGGTTGATAAATCTCCCAGGGTTACAGACCCGTCTCTTCTTGCTCTTTCTAGGAATCGACGTTGTGACCATGGCCAGGAACATCTTCATTGTTAAACTAGTTGTGGACAATCAGCAACTTCACACCTCCAAATACTCTTTCCCAGTTCAAAGAGCCTCTCCAACATCCCCTCAAAACCCCCTCTAGATCCTCCCGCCTCCCCCCGCAGCAGTGTCCTGTGTTTGGGACCGTGAAGTAGGGTCACCCTAGATATAGTTCAATTTTAAAGGCACATTTTCTGTTCCCCTTCCTGGGCTGACTGCACTGGGACCTGGCTCTGGAAGTCTTGATGAGCCACAATTCCAGCTGTGTCCCCAGGGGGCAATTCCAGGAGGGTGGAGGGATTTCCTGCCTGGCCTGGGCAGAGGCAGACGTGCCCTTTTTGCTCCCCTCACTCTGAAGGCTGGGCCCGGAGCTGTGTCACAAGGCTGTGTGAGCTGGGTACACGCTGGGAAAAGCCCTGAGTCGGGGGATTCAGACTGGTGCAGGGAGGGGATGAGAGCTCGCAGGCCCCCAGCCCGGCTCTCTCTCTCCTTCCCCTCTCCACCTCTGGACCTTGTGTACCCAGCTGCGGCTGGGCTGAATCTCGCCCCGGGGGACACCCCGTCTCTCTCTTGCTCTATCCGGGGTCTCTCCCGGAGTCAGGGTCACCCTCCACTGGTGGAAGAGGTGCCTGGAGGTTGCGCAGAGTCTCGCTTGCTCAAGTGGGGATGGCTCTGTCCAAGGCAGAGTCATGCCTGCCGACATTCTCCGCTCCCGCGGGGTCTGTCCACCAGCTACCTCGTCCCTGGAGCGCGGGGTGTCCCTCAGCCCCACACGGAGGGAGCCCTCATTGTTCATTGTACAACAGGGGGGTCAGCTAGCCTCCTGCACAACAAGAGCAAGAGCCTTTTGTCTGGCAAGTGTCAATGGGAGTGGTTCCCCCTGGGCTTTGTCTGTGGGTCTGGGAGCCCAGGAGGGGGCTGCCCCTCACTCCCAGGCTGGGGTGGCCGCATGGCCGGAGTGAGACTGCTGTTAGCCCTGCCCCGGGGGGCACTGGAAAGCTCCTGACATATGATGGGGGAGCACACATCCCATTGACACACCCAGCAGGTGTTGATTCAGTTGGAGATTTCACTTTTTTAAATTCTGTATTTTACTATGTATTTTAAGTTTTAAATTCTAGTGTACATATGTTTCAAAACTTTTTATAAAAAATATTATTTTTTTACTTTATATTTCTTTTATATTCTGGCCCCTCCTCCCACCAGGACCTCTGACACCCCCCCCCCCCACCAGTCAGCCCCTCCTACCAGGGCCCTGGCCCCCCACATTCTCAGCTGGCCTTCTCCAGCCAGACCCATCTCCACCCCCTAGTCAGGCCAGACCAGCCTGCCTAGCCAGGCCCCTCAGCCCCACAATCTGGCCAGTCCTTTCAGACAAACCCCTCATTATACCCCCACACAAGCCAGACGCCTGCCCCTCCACTTTGTCAGCCCCTGCAACCAGACTCTTCACCCCCTATACTGGCCAGTCCCTCCCAGCTGCGTCCCCTCCCCCTCAGTCTGGCTAGTCCCTGCTGCTGGACCCCTTGTCCCCCGACACACTCTGGCCACAACCCCTGCAGCCAGAACCCTTGTCCCCCACTCCATTGCATCCAGCACCTGCCCGACACCCACAGCCAGAGCCCTCGCACTATTGAACAGGCCTAGAGTCATTTGCTTTTTCTTTCTTTCTTTCCCCTCTCTCCCTCTGGCCAAATGACT
This sequence comes from Emydura macquarii macquarii, assembly GCF_026122565.2. Lineage (NCBI taxonomy): Eukaryota > Metazoa > Chordata > Testudines > Chelidae > Emydura > Emydura macquarii. Next base: position 11,098 of record NW_027130170.1, on the reverse strand, counting down.
CTTTCATCATTTATCCAAAGTGGAACAGAAAGACCTACCTTTTCTTTAGGGTTTTCATTTGTATTATATTAAAGCAAATGGAAGAAGAACAGAGGAAGTGCCCTTTCACACACATCAACATCCAGCACCAAAAGAAACAAGAAATAAAAATTGCCAGGCCCCGAGAGATTTTCCATGTCACTCAAGAATGTGAAGTGTAGGCACAGAATCAGGAGTACGGTACGCTTGGTACACTCTATGTTGGTTAGTCATAAATTCTCAAAACTGTTCGATATTGCAACCACATCACGCTCTATCTATCTATCTCATGATGTTTCCTATGTTTTGAATGACAGAAGTAAAATTTCAACTTTTCATCAAAAACTCCAAACCCAATTTTTTTTTCAGCTTCAGGCAACTGCAAACTTTCAGCTGAAGAGTGTAAAGTTTAAGATGAAAACCAAACAAGGTTGGTTGCTGGGTACTAAGTTTTCCAACAAAACATCACAGATCTTAGAGGAAAGCAGACACATTGTGAGAACAGTGTTTTTCTAAAAAAACAGTTTTCCATCCAAAAAACCCAACAAACCCACCAAATTCAACTGAAACTTTCCAACCAGACTTAAACTTTAAACAAGAGTGGGGAACCTTAATGTTGTCTAATAACACCATAACTGGAAACCCATTGATTCGGTTGCAGCTGTTTGATTTCTGTTTCAAAGGAAAGTAAAACTGAGTAATGGCAAAGCCGATACCCACAGAATATGTGTTATAGGGACTAGCAGCTTCAAACCCAGTTTCAGAGTTGCACCCAGCAGCCAGATCTGTCTATCCTGACATGGAGCTTAGATGGACAGGGAGGAGGTCACTGGGACTAGAAACCTCTTTGTCTAGCACCATATCCAGGCTCCATCACTGCTGACAGCTGAGCACAAATACTGTAACGAAGTGCACAGAATATACACATAATAATACACAGCCCGTCCCCCAAAGAGCTCACAGGCCTAGTAGACCAGGCAGAGAAAGGGAGGGAGGGAAAGAGAGTCCCAGGGAGGGGAAGTACTGTCTGCAGGTCATACAGCAGGTCAATGGCAGAGCCAAGAACAGAACCCAGGTGTCCTGATTGCCACTGACTCGCACAGCACAGACATAAAGTCACAAAGGGAAACGATACAACACAGCAGTAACTGAGCCATGCCACTAACCCATCATGACACAGATTTGTAAGCATGGCTGGCACTGGGGGCCATAAATCAATGTGTGAATTGGCAGCAGGCCGTCTATGTGGAATCATCACAGCCAAGTGGCCGTGTCGGACGCTGGGTGAGTCCATGTCGTATTTCCCTGGCAATGGGACTGAGGCTGTGCCGGTGTTTTACAGTTTCAATTCCAGGCCCAAGTTGCAAGCCTGCAGTTGGTCACAATAGAGGGACTTTCTTTGCTAGGACTGTTGGATTCAGCGTGTACCTTGTTCCATCTTACTGCATTTTATCAAGCCAGGCCCTGGCTCCGATCTTCACATGGTATGAAGTGACCCAGCTTCCAAGACTTGTGCGGATTGACATCAGTGGGATAACGCACCGGACTAGTTGTCTCATTCTCTGCAGCGAGGAGCCCTCACCGCCCCTGCTCAGTGGATGTGATCAGGGCTGTGCTCGGACAGCCATATCATCAGTTACTATGGAGAGAGGAATCAGGGTCATTCCCTTGGTCACTTTAAACCTCACCGTTGCCCTTCTCCTTCCCTCCACAGGCAGGACACAATGTGCTGAGGAAGAAAATGTCCAACTGAACCACCGTGACCGAGTTACTCCTCCTGGGATTCTCTGAGGTGCAGGAGCTGCAGATTTTGCACTTTGTGTCGTTTCTAGTGATTTACCTGGCAGCTCTGATGGGGAATCTTGTTATCATCACAGTCACAGCCCTCGACTGCCACCTTCACACCCCCATGTACTTCTTCCTGATTAATCTGTCCATCCTAGACATTGGCTCCATCTCTGTCACCGTCCCCAAATCCATGGCCAATTCCCTCATGAACACCAGGTCAATTTCTTTCTATGGATGTGTCACCCAAGTCTTTTTCCTCCTCTTCTTGGTGGAAGCAGATTTTTACCTTGTCACTGTCATGGCGTACGACCGATACGTCACCATCTGCCAGCCGCTGCACTACGAGAGAGTGATGAACAGGGGAGCTTGTGTCCAAATGGCAGCCGGGGCCTGGGCCAGCGGTGTTCTCAATTCTGCCCTGCACACCGGGAACACATTTGCAGTATCCTTCTGCAGAGGCAACAAGGTGGATCAGTTCTTCTGTGAAATTCCCCAGCTACTCAAGCTCACCTGCTCTGATGCCTACCTCACTGAAACAGGGGTCATTCTCTTTAGTGCGGGTTTAGTCTTATGCTGCTTTGTTTTTATAATTGTGACGTATGTTCAGATCATCAGCACAGTGCTGAGAATCCCCTCTGAGCAGGGCCGGCATAAAGCCTTCTCCACCTGCCTGCCTCACCTCACTGTGGTCTCCTTGCTAGTTTGCACTGGCAGCTTTGCCTACCTGAAACCCCTCTCCAGCTCAACATCAAGGCTGGATCTCGTAGTGGCTGTTTTCTATTCCGTGCTGCCTCCAGTGATGAATCCCATCATCTATAGCATGAGAAACAAGGAGATCAAAGCTTCCCTGCGGAAACTGACAGGGTAGCGGTTATCCACTAAAAATTAAACGTCCATCTTTTTCCTTTGACTGTGATTTCATTCTGTATCTGTATAGAAATGTAATCAATAGGTGACATTAGTGTCTCTGTGAGAACATGCTTTGCAATCTTTTTACATGCAAAGGGGTATTTACAGTGGCAAAAATGCACACTGTAGGAGAGTTAAGAGTTAAAAGCTGGACAAATGGTCAGGCCTAAGTTACAGGGAATGGGGTCAAGGCATGGGGAAACTTTGTTTCCGTTAATTGGTGTGAATTCTAGTTACAGTCTGTTATCTCTCTTCTTTCCCTCCCTTCCTGGACATCTGTGCAGGGGATGCGGCTAACTATCACCATTCTTGCACAAGGCCAGGGTGGGAATAAAGCATTATTTTCCTTCCCCCTTGGCATACCTTTACTTCAAAGAATGTTAGTGTAAAATTAATAGGTTTTGAGGTGATGTGCCTGCCCTCTGTATGGTAATCCTGTAAACAGCAAACAGCGGTGGGTATAATTGTATTCATCATGTAGTTGTTAATATTCATTTCATAGGTGTCAATGTAACCAAATACGGGTCAATGAGGAGTTGCTGGAAATGTATATATTTACATACTGGTATGGATACAAGAATTGTAAAGTAACCCCCCCATCACTCACTTGCGGTGTCGAGGTGTAACAAGCAGGCAATAAAGGGTTCTGTCTCCCCAATCTGCCCCAGGGACAACCAGTTTGGTTATTTCTAACACACACAAACTCAGCTCAATGGAGTTACAGTAGATTTACACTAGTGGAAATAAGATCGGAATCTGTTTATCTATCTATGTGTCTCTCTCAGGTCTCTGTACTGCCACCCATCCCTGGGCTAGTTGAGTACCTGCCACATAAAAGCAGCAGCCACATCAAAGTCTAGTGAACTTGATGAGGTTATTGGGTCTTCTCCGTTTGGGTGTATAAACTCTGCTTGTGTTATGCCGGCTCACCTCCCTTGGGTCAATTGCCTCAAGTTCACCAGTTCCATGAACCTTCATGTCTGCAGTGCTGGGATATTCATGAACTCACCTGACTCAGATTCATTTTAGAGGTAAAGGTATTAGTCACACAACTACGTTTTTATTGTTTCACACATTTCTTCAGCTGATACAGGCTTTTGGCAGAGATAATCAGTGTTGTAACTCCAAGGTGTCTTTGTTGCCATGTTAGTTTATCTGTTTCAATAAATAGTGAGGCTCATTCAACCCCAGGACACTGTCATTTGCTGAGACTCTTGAGAAAAGAGGTGAGGGGTGACTGACACTGGAATTGTCTTCTCATGCTACAGCCAAACCATGTTGACCTGTAGGATGTGCCCCGAGGCCTCCCCATTCCCCCAATCTTTCCCTGAAGCCTTGGATTGACGAGATAACATGATGGGTTGATGGGAGGAATTATATTCAGGTTTCATTAGTGGAGGTGAGAGGATGTTATGGTGAATATATGTGAAATGATCTTATAGTGAGTGAAAAGGGTAGAATGCTATAATTGACTGAGGAACAAAAATGGTATGATTTGTGAATATGGAGTCGTTTATGGTAGATTGTGAGGAGTAAGTCTATAACAGGTGGAGGTGCGGAAAGTCTAGGTATAAGTAATTGTGATAGTGAATAATATAGTTTATGAATGCAGTATTATCCAATGGTTAGTGGAGGATTGAGAAGCCTATTGCTGGTGGAGGGAAATGAAGTCCAAATGCTGATTGCAGGATAAAAGATAAGATTAATAAAGCAGAAATGCAAGAGACCTATCAGCCCAGGCCGATAAGAATTAGTGTCTTTGCTTTGTACACGAGCAAGTCCTCACGGCCTTAGCAGGAGTAAGTTGCTTAATAAAGTTAAGCTAAAGTTGCTTAATAAACACAAAAAGGAAGCTTACAAGAAGTGGACACTTGGTCAGATGACTAGAGAGGAGTATAAAATACTGCTGAGCATACAGGAGTGAAATCTGGAAGGCCAAAGCACAACTGGAGTTGCAGCTGGCAAGGGACATGCAGGGTTCCTACAGTTATGTTAGCAACACAGAGGAATTTAAGGGAAGTGTGGGTCCCTTACAAAATGGGGGCGGCAACCTAGTGAAAGATGATGTAGAAAAAGCTGAAGTACTCAATGGTTTTTTTGTCTCTATCTTCACAGACAAGGTCAGCTCCCAGACTCCTGCACTGGGTGGCACAGGATGGGGAGAAGGTGAACAGCCTTCAGTGGTGACAGAACAGGTTCAGGACTATTTAGAAAGGCTGAACATGCACAAGTCCATGGGGCCGGATGCAATGCATGAGAGGGTGCTGAGGGAGTTGGCTGAAGTGATTGTTGAGCTATTGGCTATTATCTTTGAAAGCTTGTGGCGACTGTTGGAGGTGCAGGAAGATTGGAGAAAAAGGCAAATCTAGTGCCCATCATCAAAAAAAGGAAGAGGGAAGATCCAGGGAACTACAGATCAGTCAGCCTCAACTCAGTACCCAGAAATATCATGGAGCAGGTACTCAAGGAATCCATTTACAAGCACTTGGAAGAGAGGAAGGTATTAAGAACAGTCAGCATGAATTCATCAAGGGCAACTCATGCCTGACCAACCTGATTGCCTTCTGTGATGAGGTGACTGGCTCTGTGAATGTGGGGAAAGAGATGGAAGTGTTATACCTTGATTACAGCAAAGCTTTTGATATAGGTCTCCCACAGTATTCTTGCCAGCAAGTTACTGAAGTATGGGTTGGATGAATGGACTATAAGGTGGCTAGAAAGCTGGCTAGCCTGTCATGGTCAATGGGTAGTGATCAATGGCTCGATATCTAGTTGGCAGCCGGTAACAAGTGGAGTGCCCCAGGGGCCAGTTTGTCTCTCTGGGGGTCAATTTTGCTCAACATCATTAATGATATGGAGGATGGGGTGGATTGCACCCTCAGCAAATTTGTAGATGACACTAAGCTGGGGGGAGTGGCAGATATGATTCAGGGTAGAGATAGGATACAGAGTGACCTAGACAAATAGGAGGATTGGGCCAAAAGAAATATGATGATGTTCAACAAGGACAAGCGCAGAGTCCTGCACTTAAGATGAAAGAATCCCATGCACAGCTACAGACTGAGGACCGACTGGCTAGGCAGCACTTCTGCAGAAAAGGACCTGGGGTTTACAATGGATAAGAAGCTGGATATGAGTCAACAGTGTGCCCTTGTTGCCAAGAAGGCTAACAGCGTATTGTGCTTCATTAGTAGGAGCATTGCCAGCAGATGGAGGGAAGTGATTATTCACTTTCATATCGCATTGATGAGGCCACATTTGGAGTAGTGTGTCCAGTTTTGGGCCCCCCCACTACAGGAAGGATGTGGACAAACTGGAGACAGTCCAGTGGAGAGCAACAAAAATTATTAGGGGGCTGGAGCACAGGACTTATGAGCGGACGCTGAGGGAACTAGGTTTGTTTAGTCTGCAGAAAAAAGAGTAAGGGGGGGTTTGACAGCAGCCTTTAACTATGTGAAAGGGGGTTCCAGGGAGGATGGAGCTAGGCTGTTCTCAATGGTATTAGATGACAGAACAAGGAGCAATGGTCTCAAGTTGCAGTGGGGGAGGTCTAGGTTGGATATTAGGAAAAAGAAATTTCCCTAGGAGGAAGATGAAGCACTGCAATGGGTTACCTAGGGAGGTGGTGGAATCTCCATCCTTAGAGCCTTTTAAGGCCCGGCTTGAGAAAGCCCTGGCTAGGATGATTTAGTCGGCGTGGCTCCTTCCCTGAGCAGGGGGTTGAACTAGATGACCTCCTGAGGTTCCTTCTAACCATAATCTTCTATGAATTTATTATTCTATGAAGAAAGAAAGAAAGAAAGAAAGAAAGAAAGAAAGAAAGAAAGAAAGAAAGAAAGAAAGAAAATTGAAAATCAGATGCAGGAAATCTTAGCAACAGTGAATTCCTCCAAAGATCTGTCCCCAGTGGTAATGAAACACTCCTTAACCATGAAAAGTTACACTCTTGCAATTACAGGAGAATCTCAGAGTGTCGACACAGGACTGTGTTAAGCGTAAACTACCAAAAATATAAAGGGAAAGTTTAAATAAACTATTTGACACAGTGAGGAAACTGCTTCTGTGCTTGTTTCATTTACATTAAGCTGGTGAAAAGCAGCATTTCTCTTCTGCAAAGGGAAGTTTCAAAGCTGACTTGAGTCAATGTTCGGCTGTAAACTTTTGAAAGAAGAACCAGACTGTCTTGTTTAGAACTGCAAACTTTGCAGAGTTACGAGCAGCCGCCATTCGCCAGGTGGCTGGTAACTCTGCGGTTCTGCTGTAATCCCATTGGGCAAAGAGCTAAGAAAGAGTAGACGGGTTAGGCACTTTTGTCGCTTTTTCAGTTCAGATTCACAGGCAAAGAACAGGGATTTGAAACTGTTTGATGGGCCAGGTTCCCAGCAGGTGTGAATCAGCCATGGCTCCATTGCAGTCAAAAGGCCAGATCCCCAGGTGCTGTAAATCAATTACAAATCCACTGAAATCAAAAGGCCACATCTCCACTTGGCACAAATCATCAATGAAATGATACCAAGTGACATCAGTTTTGGACATTTCACTGAGCTCTTAGTGTTTGCCTCTGGCTACCTTTTAGTGAGCAGTGTCCTACACCCAGGGCAGCCAGAGCTGCGGGTTCCTCTGGAGGCTGCATCACACCAGCTGCTGATGCAATGCAGGAGAGAAACATCTCTGCTGTCTCAGAGCTGATTGTGTGGCATGACTGAAGGAACAGACTAGTCCAGCCCATCTGAGTTTCTGGTGCCACTGGGCTCTGAGCTATTGTCGGTCACAGCTCTGGGCTAGCCTATAAATGTAACTATTATTCTGCAAACCCCCAGGGACACCCCTTGAGCCTCAGCCCTGCCTTGTTTTTAGTCCAGGGTCCTTCCGGAGATGCCGCCATGGCGTGAGATCCAGGGGATTGTGCTCCCCTGCTGTGGGGTTAGGGTCAGCTGGGACAGGCTGTCAGGGCGGTTTGCTGCAGAGGTGATATCAGAGCTGGGCTTGCAGCCCTGGAGATCGGATTCAGCTATTTAGTCCCAGAACAGGGACACCCTGGGTTGTGACGGTGTTTGAAGCCTGCACTAGAACTGGGAGAGACATTCAGTGCCTGATCCCATCTAGTCCTGCACCATCTGGCCACACCTGCCCGAGGAGGGGAGAAGGGAGCGGCCGTCTGTGGAGTGGATCCTTGTCTGCCAGGAACTGCAGAGAGACCTGGCAACTCAGGAAATATGGTGAAGGGGCAGGGAAACGGCTGCTGGATAATACAGGGACGGAGTCCGGCAATGACTGGAGAATCCTGACCTGTTAAATGCATCACGAGCTGGGATGATATAACTGAGGTTAGGCCTGCTTTGAGCAGGGGGTTGGACTAGATGACCTCCTGAGGTCCCTTCCAACTCTAATATTCTATGATTCTATGATTCTATCATCCCAGCCAGGGCTTTCTCAAGCCTCAGCTTAAAAACCTCTCAAGATGGAGATTCCACCACCTCCCTAGGTAACCCATTCCAGTGCTTCACCACCCTCCTAGTGAAAAACATTTTCCTAATGTCCAACCTAGACCTCCCCAACTGCAACTTGAGACCATTGCTCCTTGTTCTATCATCTGCCACCACCGAGAACAGCCTAGCCCCATCCTCCCTGGAACCCCCTTTCAGGTAGTTAAAAGCCGCTATCAAATCCCCCCTCACTCTTCTCTTTTGCAGACTAAACAAGCCCAGTTCCCTCAGCCTCTCCTCATAAGTCCTGTCCTACAGCCCCCTAATCATTTTGGTTGCCCTCCGCTGCACTCTCTCCAACGTGTCCACATCCTTTTTGTAGTGGGGGGCCCAAAACTGGACACAATATTCTAAATGCGGCCTCACCAATGCCGAATAGAGGGGAATAATCACTTCCCGTGACCTGCTGGCAATGCCCTTCCTAATGCAGCCCAATATGCCATTAGCCTTCTTGACAACCAGGGCACACTGCTGACTCATATCCAGCTTTTTATCCACTGTTACCCGCAGGTCCTTTTCTGCAGAACTGCTGCCCAGCTCGTTGGTCCCCAGTCTATAGCTGTGCATGGGATTCTTCCTTCCTAAGTGGAGGACTCTGCACTTTTCTTTGTTGAACCTCATTAGATTTCTTTTGGTCCAATCCTCCAGTTTGTTTAGGTCACTCTGTATCCTATTCCTACCTTCCAGGGTATCTACCACTCCCCCTAGCTTAGTGTCATCCGCAAACTTGCTGAGGGTGCAATCTACCACATCCTCCAGATCATTAATAAAGATGTTGAACAAAACCGGCCCCAGGTCCGACCCCTGGGGCACTCCGCTTGTGACCGGTTGCCAACTAGACATGGAGCCATTGATCACTACTCGTTGAGCCCTATGCTGTAGCCAGTCCTCTATCCATTTTATAGTCCATTCATCCAACTCATACTTCTTTAACTTGCCGATAAGAATACTGTGAGAGACAGTATCAAAAGCTTTGCTGAAGTCAAGGTATATCACGTCCACCGCCTTCCCTACATCCACAGAGCCAGTCACCTCATCATAGAAAGCAATCAGGTTGGTCAGGCATGACTTTCCCTTGGTGAATCCGTGTTGACTGTTCCTGATCACCAGCCTCTCTCTTCACCTTCCACATAAAATGTGTAGCCATAGCAAAATCCCTAGTGGATGTCAAGGTGCCAGTGCCTCTTCTTTTTGTGGGCCAAATCTTTGCTTGTGGTATGACGGTTTGAGGGTTTCGGTTTGCTTGTGTGCCTTAGTGGGAGCTGATGGCTTCAGCTGTAATTTCTCTGTTGTTCTATGTGTGGGAATATTGGCAGGGTGACAACACAAGTCTGTTCTTGCCCAAGATAGCCCATTGAGCTTCTTTGTTTCTTCCCTACCTGGGAAAGGTATTGGACACCTCACTGAAGGACCATCACTGAGACCCATGCAGACTGAAGTCTGGGGGACACAGACTTTCGTTGTCGCTCAGCTCCTGCCCCGCCCTCATGCAACAATGATTTTTCTATACAGGGAGCCACAAAAGGGTGTGGTGGAATAGGGCAGCTGGGTCTGGAACTTCAGAGTCTGAGCACATTGCACAGGGACGTGGCCTCATTTCAGAGCAGCATAAGGCTCTGTGTAGACACAGGGCTGACCATGGACACACATAGGAAGAGTTTACAGGAGCGAGCGGGCAGCCTAAAACACTGATGAACCCTTGACTAAGAGAAGGAGAGGGGGCATCTCAGGACTCTGTTCTTTTCAAGGATTTGTGACTCTTGAGGACTTTACATATAAAGTTTCTGTGCATAAGGAATCCCTTTGCTAGCCTGTGAACCTTGCTTGCCTGCCTTGTTATCCATGAAGGGCTGAAACTAGAAGCCCAGAACGACCACATCTTTGGCAGAGCTTTGTGGGAGTGTGTGAAAGCGACCGGGAGGACACAGACACTGATTTAAGGGTCTAGGACAGCTGGACAGTTTCCTCCCACTATCAAAGGAAGGGCATCAGATAGGAGGTTGGCGTGTGTGAGGGTGTCCTAGACTACTTCTACACTGCAGCTGGAGGCAAGTGTGATGTACTGTCCTCGGTCCTATGGGCATGACTCCATCTGGCAGCCATTCCTGGAAATGACACAGGCCACTACTTTCTCTGTGCACCATGAGGCTAACAGCAGATGAAAACACCAGGCCTTCTTTCCATGGGAAATTCCACTATTTCAGAATAAAAAAGTATGAAAAGAAACAAACAAAATATGGAAATGTCAGAAATGTTTGCAAAATTACAAGTGCAAATAAAAATTATTTGGAACTGTGCCATGAAAAATGTCTGCATTTCTTATTGAATCATTCAGTCAGTAATTTATTTGGTTTTCACATCTCAAATTGTCAGTATTTTTGACATTTTACGATTTTCACATCTCAAATTATCAGTATTTTTGACATAATAAAAATATGCGCATATAAGCACATAGAAACATAGAGTTGGAAGGGACCTCAGGAGGTCATCTAGTCCAAATCCCTGCTCAAAGCAGGACTAACCTCAGCTAAATAATCCCAGCGAGGATTTTGTCAAGCCACAGCTTAAAAACCTCTAAAGATGGAGATTCCACCACCTCCCCAGGTAACCCATTCCAGTGCTTCACCACCCTCCTAGGAAAAAACATTTTCCTAACATCCAACCTAGATCTCCCCCACTGCCACTTGAGACCATTGCTCCTTGTTCTTTCATCTGCCCCCACTGAGAACACCTAGCTCCATCCTCCCTGGAATCCCCTTTCAGGTAGTTAAAGGCTGCTATCAAATCCTGCCTCATTCTTCTCTTCTGCAGGCTAAACAAGCCTAGTTCCCTCAGCCTCTCCTCATACGTCTTGTGCTCCAGCCCCCTAATCATTTTTGTTGTCCTCCACTGGACTC
>NW_027130169.1:0-1331 GCF_026122565.2 Emydura macquarii macquarii | reverse complement strand
GAGCTTTTCCTGTCAGGTTAGTGTTGCAACACAGTACCTGATATGTCCACCTCTCGCCCCCACCTAACCACCTGGTGCATCAGCAAAACCTCGACCTGACCTTATTAGGCCATTTCCTCACCCCTCCTGAAACTGACCTTATTAGGCCATTTCCTCGCCCCTCCTGAAACTGACCGGGTGACCGAGAGCAGCTGCCTCATCACCCAGACAAAGGTTTGTCCTGGTTCAAATATCTCCCCTCCAATCTGGAGCAACCTTGGCTACCTGAAGCCCCTAGTATAAAACCAGGGCACGCCCCAGGCTCCGGTTGAGAGAGCTCACCGTCCGCCAGACTGATCATCTGGCCCATCCCTATCTCTCCCGCTCCCGACTGACTCCGAGCGCGTATCGAATCGTACAAGCCGTCTTTCTGTGTTTCTGCTGTTCAGCAAGCTTCTGGGTGTCATGTTGCAGCTCTTTCTGATGCTGGTAAGACGTTAACCCTTTCTGTCCTCTCTCCCTTTTAGCTTTTGTTTAAAACTTGCTCTAAAAGTAATAGCCGTACCCGCCCACCCCTCCAACCGTATAAATAAAAGGTAATCTAGTTTTTATATTCCTGTTGTTTTATTAAACCCTTAATTTCCAACCGACTCATTATTGTTTCTCGGGGATCATTAACCTGTCGGGTCAGTTAGGTACTCCATCTCCCCAAGCCATGATGATGGGAGAAGCCCGCTTGTGGACAGAATGCTATCTACACCAGGGGATAAGTCAGTACAACTACTTTCCTCGGAGTGGGGGGGAATTTTTATACACCCCCTGAGAAATGTAGTTATACTGATCAATTATGTCAGACGTCCGTGTCTCGGGGGGCAGGAGGTGATAACTGCAGGATGTAGCCTGATTTTAATTGTATCAATATTGAATAGGGTTATAGGTTTGCCAATTGATCTGATTAGAGGATCGTGAGGTTCGCGTCCTAACCAGGCTCCAGAAGAATTTATAAGGACTCTTGGGGGTACCACAGGAATATTTCAATGATAACCAAATTCGTATAATTTTATAATTTATTAAGATAACATAAAATGATAAACAAATGACTGATGTAAGGTAAATGAACAATCAAATGAATAATGGATAAGACAATCTTAATTATAGAGACTTACATAATATATATCTATGATATTCTTTAGCCTAATATACTCACACCTTCCCTAATGACCTGGTTGAGAGATGTCTCACCTCCGGGGGGGGTGGGGTGGAGTAGGCAATGCGGAGAGCTAAGAGTAAAGAAGCTTCAAGCAGGAATAGATGACGATCACACCAAATAGCACGATCTTCCCCTTAATCAA
>NW_027130168.1:0-13172 GCF_026122565.2 Emydura macquarii macquarii | reverse complement strand
ATTTGCCACCTCCTGAAGACTTCAAGTCAAGACTGGACGCCTTTCTGCATGATGCTTTAGTCAAACAGAAGGTGTTCAGCTCATTACAGCAGTAACTGAATAAAATTCTATGGTCTGTTATACAAGAGGTCTCCTTAGATGACGTAAGAGTCACTCCTGGCCTTTAAATCTATGACTCTATAATAGCTACGAGGAAGAACTAAAAGAACAAGCTGTGTTGTGTTCCACACACGGGAACACCAGCATGTATCTGCATGCGCTTGCAGCCGTGTGCACTGTGCCAGTTGTGGCTGTAATGGGATGGCAGATGGATGAGTTGGAGCAGCTTGGCAGAGCTGTGACTGTGCTATGAAGAGAGGTGCATGTGACGCTTGAAGGACCAAGTGTGCCTCATTTCAGTGCTAAGTGTTGTAGGGTGTATCAGTTAATATGCACCCGGGTATGTTCTGCCACGTGGATCGTCAGCACTCGGGTGACACACATGCCAGTTGTCTCCAGGGCTCAGGGAGGGGGCTGTGGAGACAATGCCTCAGAAGTAATCCTGGGGGGAGGGAGCAGGGAAGGTAAAGGAGTGAAAATATTTTCAGGTCTGAGATGGTTTGTGTGGAGTAGGCTCAGTGATACAGTGTGGGCCAAGTGAAGGCAGCTTCTGTTCTTTATGCCAGACCTAAACCCAAGTTTTGCCTTCGGAAAGGGAAGATGTTAGACTCTGTGCTATACGGCTCCTGTGCTCTGTTCCCAGACAGTTCTCTAGCAGGGGAGGGCAGACAGTTACCATATGAGTAACTGGCTTGTTGGGGTGTTGCTGAAACAGGACAGAGTGAAGGTTGCAATGTGGGGTGACATGAGCCTTAACTCTTCATTTCCCCTTCTAATAACCAAGGGGACAGGAATCCTCACCCAGCGAGGTCACATTCTCATAGGTCTCCCGCATGACGTCCCAGTAGAGGGCTCTCTGAGTGGGGTCCAGCAGAGTCCACTCTTCCTCAGTGAAACACACAGCCACCTCCTCGAAGGTCACCGGCCTCTGAAAGAGCAAGGGTCCAGCACTCAGCACCTGCTGCCCCCATTACCACCCCACTATTCACGGGGGAGCGGGGCCAATCCAATGGATGCTCTGGCAGGCTCACAGTCAGCAGAATCCCACCTGCACCCTGCTCAGAGCAGCCAAGAGGTGTAGGGGAGATAGAGAGAGCCCCTCATCCCGCCCAGCAGATGGAGGGGGGCAGAATATTTTTATTCCTCACACACCTACTAGCCAGAGGCTGCTATAGGACATGGAGCCCCCAGCAGTGTCCAAGGACAGCTCCCTGGTGGGAACCCCAACCCCTCCTCACTGTCAGCAGCTGCATGTGAGGGGATGGGGCATCTCCACTAAGCCTCATTGGCAGGTGCCCACTTTGTATTTCATAACAGCCTCTGGCTAGTGGGTTTAGGCTCCAGAACTGGCAGTCTGGTCATTTCTCCAGCCCTGTGTGGTAGCGGAGGGGAGACGAGGGGAGGGGGAGTTGTTTCCTATCCCATAAATAGGGCAATTTCTTCCCACAGCCCCAAGGGGTCTATTACTAGAATCTAAGCCCCCAGGTGAAACAAGTCCAAGCAGGTTTGTCACATCCTGTCTCCCTCCTTTTCTCCACCCTGTGTATTTCCTGCCCCCTCCCACCTCCAGACTCAATTCCCTCCAGAAGCTCCCACCTTCTATGGGAACCCACCAGCAACTTTCTCATAATCCCTACCTGAGCCAGCTCCACTGCAGCCATTTCCCTTCCCCGCCCCCTGGGAGGCTGGGACAATCTGGAGTGAAATGTGGTTGTTATTCTTCCGCCTGTCTGGGTGAGAAGGGTGATTGGAGCAGTTTCATAACCAGCTTTAGTTAATTTCACAGCACCTTTGCCCCAGGCCCTTTCCCTGCAGAGAAATGTTCTAGGCTCTCAGACTGGCAAAACAATCAGTCACTTTATTGCAGTGCAGACCTAACTCTTCCTACCAGAGCTAAACCGACTGTGATCATTTAAAACCTGACATGGTCTCCAAGTGCAGCACATTCCCCCAGCAGGGTAGGACCTAGGCAGAGCTAGGGATTGGACAAAATCTATCCAGTCCTGAGATAATAACTGGAACTGAGCAGGTCTGGGAGCTTGTGAACTCTCTCCCCACTTATTTCTCCTCAGTTTCTCTCTCCTCTCCCTCTGGCTTGGGGACTTGGTTACTGTTTATTCATGGATGCCTTCACTATTCTACACTTACAAAGTCTGTGGATGATACCAAGCTGGGAGGGGTTGCAAGCGCTTTGGAGGATAAGAATAAATTTCCAAATGATCTGGACAAACTTGCGAAAAGCTCTGAAGTAAAAAGGATGAAATTCAATAAGGACAAATACAAAGTACTCCACTTAAGAAAGAACAATCAGTTGCACAAGTACAAAATGGGAAAGGACTCCCTAGGAAGGAGAACTGTGGAAAGGGATCTGGGGGGTCATAGCTAAATAGGAGCCAACAGTGTAACACTATTGCAAAAAAAGCAAACATCATTCTGAGATGTATTAGCGGGAGTGTTGTAAGCAAGACACGAGAAGTAATTCTTCTGCTCCACTCTATGCTGATTAGGCTTCAGTTGGAGTATTGTGTCCAGTATTATATCACATTTCACAAAAGATGTGGACAAATTGGAGAAAGTCCAGAAAAGAGCAACAAAAATTATTAAAGGTCTAGAAAACATGACTTATGAGGGCGGCTTGAAAATACTGGGTTTGTTTAGTCTGGAGAAGAGAAGACTGAAGGGGACAAGTTAACAGTTTTCAAGTACATAAAATGCTGTTACAAGGAGGAGGAATAAAAAAATTTTCTCCTTAAACTCTGAGGATAGGACAAAAAGCAAAAGGGCTTAAATTGCAAGAAGGGCAGTTTAGACTGGACATCAGGATTAACAGCAAGATGGGATTCTTAAATATGGAAAAGATTTTTGAAATGTTGGTTATATGGGAATTAATTGTTCCTTGGCTCTGTTCAGATCTGCTATAGCAGCTAACTGCCTATTCACAGTAGCTTGATATAAAAAATAATGCCCTCTTCCCATTCCTAGCCAATAGCAATATAAGAAAATGAATGATTTAGTCGGCTGTTTCTCAAGTGGTGGTTTGCAACCCCAAGTGACTCATGACAGGCAATAAGATGGACCTTGAGACACTATCTGTTTTGTTATCATTTAAAGGAAAGAAATTCTTACTCTCCCACTTCCTACCACTTTTATCTTTCAAGGTCACTATTCTCTGTCAGCCTCTTGAAACACACACATCCGAGTTATACGGGATCAGCCTTGGTGCACGTTTTATTCTTATTTTTACAGTAAATGTGAGGGGATCCCCCCAGAAAACTGACTTGAAATAAGTTACCACCAATGTGAAAAGTGTGCAATACTCTAACAGGCACTATAGCAGCTCTCTTCTCATTCAAATGATCCCAAATACAATATAGTGCTCTCTTCCCCTTCTTAGCCAGTCTGCACACAGGATCCCAGCCCTGTTTCTTCTTCAAGGGCAGTCCCAATTCAGGCTACCGCTGGGATCCAACCCCTCCTCACTCCTGAGACTCTGCTGCCCCCATGTGGTCATGTTCGCTCACTCAAAGCTGTCAGACTATTCAGTGTATGGATGTTTCATTCTTGTCTCATCTATTTCACACTATTGTGTTCTTTTTTCCAAAGGGAAACACACCACTGAGATTGGGATTCACTCTGAATCCTCATCAGACCGCACAGCAGAAGTGAATCTGCCAGTCACGGGGCTCACCCTGCTTCACATTGTTCCACCACTTCCAGGCACACACGGGGGCTGGAGGCCGTGATCCCATGTCACTAATATGGTTATTGGTCTGAAATCCCCCCATGGCCTGTCAGAGACAGACACATACCTGTGTTTCTCCCCAGCTCCAGGCGCAGAGTTTCTAGGGGAAGGAGAGGACAGGAGAAATGAGAATCCAGGCTCTTGCACTCATGGGGTTGTTCTTGATTATTAAAATAACTGCTGTTCACTCTGAGATGGTGACACAGCCTGAAGCCAATAATGCTGTTGCTGCAGACAGAGCCAGCCTCACAGGGTTACTCTCATGGGGAAGGGCGACTCAGTGAGCCGGGCTGTGAAACGGGGCTCCGGCTCTGTGACCTCACTTGAGTCCCCGACTCCTCCCCAGGGCACGGGTCGCTCTAACGAGGGGAGACACCACCCCCAGACTCCCGTTCACCTTTGAATCCCAGCAGCACCTGCCGCAGGATGACATTTTTCAGAGAGAAATAGCTGAGTCTCTTCTCCAGCTCCACAAACCCCAGCTCTGGCTTCTCCGATGTCCCGTCCTTCGTGCTAGGGAAAGGAGGAAGGGGTGAGAAATGGGCCTGATCCCCAACCCCTGAGCCCAGCAACTCCAGGAAAGCTGGATCTGAGCTTTGTAACCTAAGATGGTCACGGTTATGGTGCGTCACCTGCCCTAAGCCCTCTGCTGTCCATGGGCCCACAGAGATGGGACATGAGGAGAAAGGGAGACGTGCTCAGGAGCTTTCTCTGGGACACCGTGGCTCTCTGGGGTGCTGAGCTACCTCCTAAGATGAGTTACTCCAGTAACAAGGGGCACTGGGAACACGGGGAAAGGGAGGAGACATGGACCAAAGAGTGGGCATGTCTCACATGCGGCCCCAGACAGTGCTCAGGTATTCAGCAGGGAACGAGCCTGGGATCTTCAAGGCCTAAAGCCCCGAGCCCTTCAGCTGAAGCAGTAACCCTGGGCGCCCAACCCATTTGGTGGAAAGGGCCCTATCGCACTGTCTGTCACTTCAGAGGCCCAGAGCAACAGTTTAGGACTTGATACAGTGCTCCAGTCACAGCACGACACCTACGGCTCTCAATGGGACACCCAGGCACAGATATCAAGGGGAGAGGCTGCCCTTTGTACAGGAAATAAGCTTTTAGTTATTTGTATTTATTCAGTCCTTTACTGACACATTCAGGATCACTCACTGGGAGAGCTGCTCCCTCTCGCACCTGGTACGGCTCCTGCTATTTCTACTCTTTGTTTGCCTTCCTTTCCACCCTCATTTCTCCATTTTTCTCTCTTCTCTTCATTGTCTTTGGCCTTGTCTACACTCAAAAACCAAGTCGACAAAACATAGGTCGACTTACAGCCTCTGCAGTAACTGCTGCGGTGGCTGACGTCCACACCTCTCTCCTTCGGTCGGTGGAGTGCGTTTTCACTAAAAGCACTTCCACGACCTAAGAGGGGCCGTGTCAGCTCAGAGACTGGGCTCTTAGCTCAACAGCCTGGCTCCCGGGGGGGCTGTCGTCATCCCCCCATCCCTCTTCCCACCAGGAGCCAGCCCTGGGCTTCTGCCATCCTCACTGGGAGCCAGGGGCAGCCACCAGGGGCTTCCCTCCTCCCTGTTCCCAGGGGGAAGCAGCCCTGAGGAGTGGGGTCCAACTGCCCCACCTTCTCACCCCTCCCCTCCCCACCAGAAGCTGGCAGCCTTGTCAATTTCCTGGCTCTGCAAGAAATTGACAAGACTGCCAGGCTTGGGCTGGAAGGGAGAGAAGCTGCCTAGGTCTTCTCCCCTCCCGACCGTGTCTTCCCCGGTCCCCGCTCACAGCCCAGAGGTAGGCTCCAGCCACCCAGGATTGCAGAAGCCTGGGCTTCGTGCCCCACTCCCAGGCCCCAGAGGGAACCAGCAGCTCAGGGCTTGGGCTTTCTTGTCAATTTCACCACTCCAGGAGAGCGGTGAAATGGACAAGAATGGCAGCCCCACCACCCACGTAAAGGGACGCAGTGTCTACATTGACACGGTGTCGCCCTAGCTATGCTGACAAAAGCCCCCACCTCTCGTTGAGGTGGCTTTATTTTGTTGAAAATAAAACAGGGCAGTTTTGTGGGCGGGGGAGTGATTGCAGTGTGTACACCACCACTGTTTTGTCGATAAAAGCTCACTTTTGTCAACAAAACTCTCTGGCGTAGACCAGGCATTAGTGTCTCTCCTGCTCTTCCCTCCTTACGGAAACTCCCTATTCCCACCCTTCAAGGGCTTCACTCCCCGCCCCCGGTCCCACTCCACCTGCTCAAGGGATCAGCCATGGAACATTGAACGTTGACATTAAAGTCTCATCATTTCAGCTGATGCACCAATGGGACGAACAGAGGACAGGGGAGTTCACAGATCTCGGAGCCATGGCTTCAGGCCACTGGCAGACTCGGAAAGGCAACAGCGTCTCCATCTGCATCGGAGAGGGTTTCTTTGCTGCCATGAGGCCTAGGAACTTACTATAAAGTTGAAAGCTGAGGTGCTGCACACTGTGAATATGTGATATGCCACATAAATACCTGACAGGACAGGTCTGCTCCATGTCTGGTAGCCCTGGTGTGACCTCACTAGATGTCAGAGAGTAACCGGCTCTTCCCCTTGCTGAGGCAGCTGCTAGGGAAGACGTGATTGCAAATACCAACCCAGAGCGTCACACTCCTTGGGCCAGGGGAAGCTCTATATTTAGTGCAGTTTCCAAGCATAACTGAGCATGAGGGGGAGTGTAATGGAGCCAGGGACTTACCTTCCCTCAGTGCTTCCAGCAGCCTGGAGAGGGAGAGAAAGAAGAGGCAAGTTAAGGGCGGTGTCCCAGTCTGGGAAGGCCTCCTGCTCCACAAGGCAGCCACCACTGAAGTCTTGGGGGTTTGGGGAATTTCAGACACTCAGATTCATGTTTAGAGAGGAGCTGCCCCTCCCCCCCCTCCAAGGATCCCTGCTGGGACATCGCCATAGGGGAAAGTTTCTGCCCAGGCACTTTACAGGGAAAAAATACTTATCTGCCTGGAGAGTGAAATTTCCATCAGTGCTGAGAGACCCACAAGCCTCCTACTCCATGAAACCCATCAACCTGGGGTGATGTGGGGCCTCAGACCTGGCTCGGGGCCTCAGCATGGTAGGGCGCGGATGTCAACCTCCACCCCAAATGCAATTAAGACATTTACAGGGCATTTCCTGTGTGACCTTGGCAGGGCTCTGCCCCTTCCTGAACCTCACTTTCCCCATTTGTAAAATCGGGATTTTGCCCTCACCCCCTTTATAAAGTGCTTTGGGGTTTAGGCCTGAGACTGCGATAAAAATGCTGAATATTATGATTGCAACAACATGGTCTGACCTGCACAGATCGGCTCAGCAGCTGCTGCCCCTTCTCTCCTGCCATCTCACTGAGTTGGGGAAATCTCCTGGGACAGTTTGGAGAGGCCCTCAGCCCTTCTCTTGACAATGGCTCTCTCTATCTCTTCCAGCTGGGACAGCAGCAGCTGCTCCTGCTCCTCCAGAAACTCCCGCAGCTCCCTCCACTCCCTGATGATCTTCTGTCTCTCAGCTTCTGTCTCTTTCTGCAATCACAGGGAAATGGCAGATTGGTAACGGGGGAGAACCACAAATGTCCCTCCCGGCAGATGGGGGAGTTATTGACCAGATCACAGGGTCTCTTACAGTTGGGGATGGGAACTTCATTTCAGCCTGGAAGGGTGGAGGGATCATGGCAGGGGTGAGCTGTACGTCGCTAACAGGAGGGACTTTTCTCCCCAAAACTTCATCAAACTGCCCTGGCTAAACTCTCCATCTCTCCACATTTCCTCCCCATCTTCCCTAGGTGCTAGAAAGGAACCCCTATCCCCATGACATCCAAACAGCACATGGGCAGGGTCTCTGGCCTATCACACAGACTGACACTCTCCTGCACAGCAGCCTTTTGCACCCTAAGGGCATCGTGTCACCCACATGTGTCAGACCTTGCGCTCTCCCTGGGCTCCAGTGGGGATGGTTTCCTGGCTGAGGCTGGCAGGACGGGCCCTGCACTCACCATGTCACTCAGGGCGCTCAGATCCCAGGCCAACCTGAGGGGCAGGGGGCTCTGGGCACCTACCAGCAGCTCCTCGCTTTGCTGCTGCTCCTCCTCAGTTTTGGCTGCTTCTCTCTCTTTTCGTAGAGGAGCCAGATGCTCTCCCGGTGCTTCCTGGAAGAAGCAGGGGATGGAAGTTACAAATTGCTACAAACCGCCTCCCAACTGCCCGATTTCAGGGTCCATCTGGCCCTTTAGACTCCCAGGCAGTGTCCCTGGGACTTGCTTAGATTAGTTTTTCCCCAGGCCTAGCTCAGCCTCAGTGAGGAAGATCTGAGAGGAGCTGGTGAAAGGGGGATCCGGTTTTCCAGACAAAACACAGACAACCGCCCCCCCCCCCCCATGGTGAGGTGACGGGGTGCAGCTCAATCCCCCAGCTCCCAATGTCCCCTGGGC
The DNA here is from genome assembly GCF_026122565.2 of Emydura macquarii macquarii. Classification (NCBI taxonomy): domain Eukaryota; kingdom Metazoa; phylum Chordata; order Testudines; family Chelidae; genus Emydura; species Emydura macquarii. The sequence continues at coordinate 4,879 of NW_027130168.1, read as the reverse complement.
CCAGCCACATCCCAAGCCACCACCATCAGACATTCCCCAATTTCAGCCTCCCCCCCAAAGTACCGGATCTGAACATGGCCCCACCCCAGCCCCAGCTCTGCCCCCCACAAACCGGGCTCTGGGCCCCTCCGGCAGCTCCCGGGCCAGCCGCTGCCTGTCTCTGTCGCCCCGACCCTGCTCCTCCCTGCCCAGCCGGGGACCCCCGCCCTGCCTCCCGCACCCCCTCTGCGGCCGCGGGGAGTCCGGGTACCCACCCGGGGAGGGGGCGAACCAGGCAGGCGGGCCCGGCCCGGCCCCTCCCGGCCGGAGCGTCTCCGCCCCACGCGTGTCTCCGGCCACGTCGCCCCCCCGGGACCGCCCGCTCCCCTCTGCCCCCGGACCCACCGCGCCGCAGGGCCGGAGCAGCCTCCGCGCTGCGCTCCCAGCCCAGGCCATGGCTCGGAGCTGCGGACACACAAAGGGCTCCTGGACTGTAGGGACTGGGGGGGCAGGAAGGGGCGGCTCCTACCCAGGCTTGGCCCTGCCCCGGCGGGCCCCTCGCAGGGTGTCCGTGACGCTCGGGGACGCCGCCGGGGAAACCCTGCTCAGCCCCCGGCTGGGACACACACGCGTCCCTCTCCCCAGCGGGATGGGCCCCGCCTCTGTCAGCCGGTGCAGCGGCTCCGGGACTGGGAGACACGCGGGGAGCAGGGATGGGGCCAGGCCGGCCGGGGAAAGCCCCTGTCCGGTGAGCGCTGCAGCCGGGAGCAGCTGGGTGGGTGTTGAGGACCCAGGGGGCTGGTGGGGCCGGGAGGGGGACGGGAGGCAGGGAGAACAAAGGGATCAGACTCTGGCAGCTCCTGGCCGGAGAGCTCTGGAGTACCAGGGGCTGCGATTTGTCTGGAGCCGGGCTGCGCAGCTGCTGAATTCCCCGCCGGGTCTGTGCTGGGGAGAGACCTTCATTAACCCCTCAGTGCCCCGCCGGGAGGGGGGACTTTCTCCAGCTGGAACTAGCCCCCCAGAGCAGCCCCGGGCTCTGCGACCCCAGCCCGGTAACTGAGAGGCACCTGCGGGCAGATGCTGGGGACAGGCAGGAAAGTGACTCTGCACAAGGGGGACCCCCGGGGGCTCAGCTCTGCAGCCCCTGAGACTCTGCTCCCTGCTCGGTAAGAGCTCGGGGCCCCGCTACCGACAGGGGAGCCGCTGGCAAAGCTCCTGCCAGGATCTGCTCCAGGAGCACAAGGCGGGGTTCTGGTGGGGATGGAGACCGGGCCCCAGCGGGGTTTCCACTTTGTGTGTCTGGGCCGCAGGTGTCAGAGAGGGCGGGAGGAAAAATGAGCCAGAAATGTAGGGAGGGGAAGACAGTGCGAACGGGGGAGACTGAACTGTCTTCGTTCAGGCAGGAAATTCCAGGGGGAAAGAGCCGGTGACGGGAGGGGGTGATAAAGTCCTCTCTATTTTTCCACTTTCTTCTCGAATAACGATAAAATTATTCCCAGTTCTCCCCCTGTACAGTGTAACTATCATATATGTATGTAAAATCCATGTCACTTCCCCATTTTTCTCATGTTACTGACCCTTTCCCCATTCTCCTCCTCAGAAATTACCCCATTTTCTCTCTGATTTTCTATTCTCATTTAAAAATCTCCCCACTGCCTAGGAGCCTTCCTGTTCCCTCCTCTCTCCCCTGGCCCTCTTCAACCAGCCTTGCAAAGGACTCCCTGCTGCCCAGGTGAGTGTTGCTGGGGTGGGGAACCATCGCTTTCTGCTTGTTTATTGATCATTCACATATCCTTTATCCTGAATCCAGGGCACAACAGCCTCCCCGCCCACCTCTGCTGCACAGCGTGTGGCCCTGCTGCGAGGGCATTCCCTATGAACCCTCCCTTGCAGAACCAAACCCATTCCCAGAGAGAACGCTGGGAAGGAGAGGAAAATCTGCTTTCCATGCAGCTGTGAGGGCGTGGGACGCTTTGGGAAAAGCAGGACTCTGGGTGCAATATACAGGAAGGGCTCCCTAGCTCAGTGGATGGGTGTGTACATTGCTTCCTGGATTCCATCTCTTGTGTGTCCAGTTTCTGTTGTCCTGCCCAGCTGTGACGATCTGCTGGTTAAGGCGTTGGACTCAATATCTAGTGGGGTTTCCCTGCACAGTCTCAGTTCCTGTTCATTGCAGGAGGCAAGCGCCAGTCACATGGAAGGTCAGAGGGGTTTGTGCTCCTAAATCACCTTGGCGCTATTGAGATTCCTGTCCCCTGTGTCTCTTGGGATGATGGGTCGATGATGAAGGAGAAGGCGGAGACCCCTGAGTCCTAGAAGGAAAGGTTTCATCAGCACAGACTGAGTGCCCTGGATTGGGCACCCCTTCAGCATTGCTTTGTCCAAGATACAAAAGCTGTGTGCTCCAGTGATACATCCTCTGTGCTAGAGATGCTGAAGTTCTGGGGATTTCCCCTTTTTACTTTGGTTGGTTTGGGTTTTTGGGAGGGTCGGGGGCACTCATCCCTTCTCATCATTTCATACAAATTTGCCTTTGGACTGAAATTTCCCTTATGGGGTCGCAACCAGATTTGCTCCCTCCCCTTTTGTTGAGGGGGTAACTTTGGGAACATAAGAACAGCCATACTGGATCAGACCAACCGTCCATTTTGCCCAGTGTCCTGCCTTCTGACAGTGGCCAATTCCAGATGCCTCAGAAGGAACAAACAAAACAGGACAATTATTGAGTGATTTATCCCCCGTCATCCACTGCCAGCTTCTGGCAGCTAGAGGCTTAGGACCCTGGTAGCATGGGGTTGCATCCCTGATCATCTTGGCTAATTGCTTTGATGGACCTATCCTGTATGAATTTTTCTAATTCTTTTTTGAACCCAGTTATAGTTTTGGCCTTCGCTACATCCCTTGGCAATGAGTTCCACAGGTTGGCTGTGCGTTGTGTGAAATAGTTTCCCATAAAGACTCATTTTCTCCTGTTGACTGGTTATGAACTGGGTCACATCCCCTCTGATGTGTGCAGATTATAGAATCTCTGGCTTTTCCTAAATGCTGTGTGGGGTGAGTTCCTGAGAAAGTTCAGGGGCAGTGAGAGCCTGAGGGGAATGGCAGAGAGAGTAGAGGAGGGAAATACGAAGGGAGGGGAGAGAAAGGGACAGGGAACAGAAAGAAACACTCAGTGCCTGAAGCCAAAAGGTCATCCCAACTCAATCCTGCTCATCCTGGCTGTTCAGTGAGAGAGTAGCTGGTTTTCCATGGCATAAAGCCTTGAATTTTGATTCAGGCAACTTGTGTCCAAATATCAGTGGGATCTTAACATCCTGATCTCTTTTTCTCCTCCCTTTTATCATTAATTATTATTTCGAAGTGTTTGGCTTAACTGTGATCTTCTTATATAACTGTATTACGTTTGGCTTATTTTTATTTTTCCTTCACTCCCCTCTCCCTGTTGTTTATGTCATTGTTACTGTAATACAAACGAATCTGCAGCAACAAAAACTGACACAACATTTTATTTTCCCCCTTTCTCCCCATCATGCATGAGCATAGTACAAACACCTCCTACAGTTGGAAGTAGAACACGGAAGACAAGGAAATACAAATTCAGGTTACGATGGTTTCTGAGTTCTCAAATGACACAAGGATGTTCCTACAGCTCACTGTACACTCCAGCCCCTTGTATCCCCCACAGTGTGTTGAATGACCTGCTGGGATCTGGGACATTAATTCTCTTATTCCGTTGATAATGTGATTATAAGACAATGTGACTAAAATTAAATGGATTCCAGACAAGAAAAAAATACAGCACTACCTTGGCCAGGAACCCAACCCTGATCAACTACTTAGAAGGGAGCTGTGCACACCACTGTACCACCAATGTACCTGGTAAGAGTGAGTCTCTCAGCAGCCACATGTGCTTGAAAATGATTCACTCCTGCAAATCTCATGAGCAGGATGGCTGGGCTGGAGGTAGCCTGTCAGCTCTGAGCAGAGGCAGGTTCCCAGGGTGACTGAAAGATTGGAAGGCAGGATCTACATTCCCGGAAAAGGTAGTTCCATTTCCCAGCCCTCCGCCTCCGAAGGGTAATGAAGATAAATTACTGTAATGACAAACTTACCTGAGGCATCTCCTTTTAAATTGAATGTTGGTGTTCGTTCCTGCTATGTACAGGAAAGATTGTTGTTGCTGATCCCAATCCTGGGACTCTGCCAGGGTAAGGAACAATTGAGGCTTGTTACCCGCATACTAGGGCACCCCACCTTTACCCCAATCTGTAGGGCTCAAGGCATAACCCAGTAAAGGCACCTCCACCCTTTCCCAATCTGTAGGGCTCCAGGGGAAAGGCACTTACCCTTACCCAATTCATACTCTAGGGCTCAGAGTCACTGTGCACTCTAAATAAACTACACTGGACTGCTGAACCAAAGGGTCTTGGAGTCATTTGTGACCAAGGGGGTGGCCAAAGTGGAGGGGTAGGGGTGAGGAACCCTTAGAAGGGGTTTTGGAAGAAGAAGTCATGTTCTGGCCCACCCACCACCTAGGGTTTGAGGGGCACCTGAGTGCAGTTATACAGCCATGATTAACCACAATAACTGTCCCCCAGCTGGTCTCCTCCCTCCTCAATAACTAGGTGATCCACAGAGTGAGTAGGCTCTGGAGAGTGAATTCCAGCCTCACTCAAGAACTTTTGTCTCTTACCCGTGAGGCATTGTTGTGATTATGGGGGGAGACCCATGGTGGCCCTGCTTGTTACACAGGCTGACAAGTTCTGGTCTCAGCCCATGAGCACAGGCTCGGTCACTTTGGAAGATAGGCTTGTTGTTGTGAGATCAGGGATGCAGTTCTCCTGGGAGAAAAGCTGCAGCAGGCGGCCCAGTTTGCTCTGCTTCATTTTCTGTATTCAGA